>NW_027203191.1:0-98822 GCF_024711535.1 Dipodomys merriami
ATAACCCTAACCCTAACCCTAATCCTAATCCTCAACCTCACACTAACCCTAATCCCAATCCTAACCCTCAAACTAACCCTAACCCTCACACTTACTCTAACCCTAACCCTCATCCTAACCCTAACCCTAACCCTAACCCTAACACTAAAATTCACCCTAACGCTAAACCTAACCCTCACCCTCAACCTAGCCCTCATCCTAACCCTAATCCTAACCCTACTTCTCATCCTAACACTCAGCCTAACCCTAACCCTAAACCTCACCCTAACCCTAACCCTAAACCTAACCCTCAACCTAACCCTAATCCTCACGCTCAACTTAAAACTAACCTTAACCCTCACCCTAACCCTAAACTTTACCTGAACCCTAATTTTCAACTTAATCCTAACCCTAACCCTCACCCTAACCCTAACCCTCACACTCACCCTACCCTTACCCTAATCCTAATCCTAACCCTAACCCTAAACCTCAACATCTGCCTCACCTTAACCCTAACTCTAACCCTAAACCCCACTCTCACCCTAAACCTAACCCTAACCCTAAATCTAAACCTCACCCTAACCATAACCCTAAACCTCACCTTCACCCTAGCCCTCGCCCTAACCCTAATCCTAACCCTAACCCTCATCCTAACCCTTCCTATAACCCTATCCGAAACCCTCACCCTAACCCTAACAGTCAAACCCACCCTCACACTCAGCCTAACCCTAAGCCTAACCACAAGACCTACCTGAAACCTAACCTTAACCCTCACACTCACCCGCATGCACACACTCACCATTACTCTAAACCAAACCCTAACCCTAACCCTAATCCTCACCCTAACCCTAACCCTAAACCTAACCCTCACCCTCACCCTAACCCTTACACAAACCCTAACCCTAACCCTCTCCCTAAACCTGTATCTAACCCTAAACTTCCCCCTCCACCTAACCCTAACCCTAACCCTAACCCTAAACCCCATCCTAATCCTAACACTAACCCTCACCCGCACCCACACCCTCACCATAACTCTAATGCTAACTCTAAAAATAACACTAAGACTAACCCTATCCATCACCCTAACCCTAATCCTCACCCCCACCCTCACCATCAGCCTAACCCTAAGCCTAAGCCTAACCCTCACCCTAATCCTCACACTCATGCTCACCCTAACCCTAATCTTAAACCTAAACCTATCCCTAAACCTCAACCTGACCCTCACCCTCAACCTAACCCTAACACTAACCCTAACCCTAAACCTCCCCCAAACCCACCCCCAAACCCTAACTCTAACACTAAACCTCACCCTCACCCTAACCCTAGAACTCACCCTAACCCTAACCCTCACCCTCACCCTCTAACTCACCCTAACTCTAACCCTGTCCATAACAATAACACTAACCCTAACCCTAACCCTAAACATAACCCTCACCCTCAACCTCACCCGCACTGAAAACTTAACCCTAACCATAACA
Organism: Dipodomys merriami; assembly: GCF_024711535.1. Taxonomy (NCBI): domain Eukaryota; kingdom Metazoa; phylum Chordata; class Mammalia; order Rodentia; family Heteromyidae; genus Dipodomys; species Dipodomys merriami. The sequence continues at coordinate 1,458 of NW_027203191.1, forward strand.
CTAACAATAAGACTAACCCTAAACTTTACCCTAACCCTAATCCTCACCCCCAACCTCACCCTAAGCCTAACCCTAACCCTAACCCTCCCTGTAACTCTAACCATAACCCTAAACCTAACCCTAACCCTAAACCTAAAACAAACCTTAAACCTAACCCTAAACCTAACCCTAATTCTCAGCCTCACCCTCATCCTAACACAAACCTTAACCCTAACCCTCACCCTAACCCTAAGTCTAACCCTAATCCTTAGCCTAACCCTCACACTCACACTCACCCTACCCCAAATCCTAAACCTAATCCTATCCCTAACCCTAACCCTAAACCTAATCCTAACCCTAAACCTCATCCTAACCCTCACTATTACCCTAATACTAAACCTCCCCCTCATGCTCTGCCTAAGCCTAACCCTAAGCCTAAACCTAACCCTAACCCTAACCCTAACACTAAAATTAACCCTAATCCTAACACTCACCCTCCACCTAACCCTAACCCTAACCCAACCCTCACCCTCAGCATCACCCTAACCCTAACTCTAACCCTAAAGCTTACCCTCACCCTAACCCTAACCCTAACCCTAAACCTAAACCTCACCGTAACCTTATCCCTAAACCTCACCCTCATGCTAGCCATCACCCTAACCCTAATCCTAACCCTAACACTCATCCTAAACCTAACCCTAACAATAACCCTAACCCTCACCCTCAATTTCACCCTAACACTAACACTAACCCTCACCCTCACCCTCACCCTAACCCTAACCTAACCCTAATGCTCAACCTATCCCTAACCCTCAACCTCACCTTAAGCCATACCCTAACCCTCACCCTAACCCTATACTTAACCGGCACTCTAACTCTCACCCTAACCCTAATCCTAAACCTCACCCTAAACCTAACCCTCACCCTCACCCTCAGCCTAACCCTACGCCTAACTCTAACCCTAACCCTAAACTTCACACTCACCCTAAACCTATGCCTGATCCTAATCCTAACCCTAACCCTCACCCTAACCATCACCTTCACACTAACCCTGAAAATAACCCTAACCCTAACCCTCACCCTAAACCTAACCCTCACCCTAAACCTAAACGGAACATTAACCCTAAACCTAACCCTCACCCTAACCCTAACTCTAAACCTAAACCTCAGCCTCACTTTAACCCTAACCCTAACCCTAACCCTAAACCTCACGCTAAACATAACCCTAAACCTCAGCTTCATCCTAGCCCTCACCCAAACCCTAATCCTAACTCTAACCCTCATCCTAACACTCACCCTAAACCAAACCCTAACCATCAACCTAACCCTAAACCTCAGCCACAACCTCACCCTCAGCCTAACCTTAAGCCTAAACCTAAACCTAACCCTAACCCACAAACTCACCCTCACCCTAAACCTAATCCTAATCCTAGCCCTAACAATAACCCTAACCCTAAACCTAACCTTCAACGGAAACATAACCCTCACCCTAACCCAAACCCTCACCTTAACACTTACCCTCACCCTAACACTAAACTTAACTCTAACCCTAACCCTCACACTAACCCTAACCCTCACAGTAACGATAAACTTCACCCTAACCGTAACCTTAACCCTAACCTAAACCTCACCCTCATCCTAGTCCTCACCCTAACCCTAATTCTAACCCTAACCCTAACCCTAACCCTAACACTCAACCTCACCCTAAACCTCACACTAACCCTAACCCTAATCCTCAATCTAACCCTCACCCTAACCGTAACCCGAACCCTTAACCTAACACTCACCCTAACCCTAACTCTCACCCTTATCTTTACCCTCACCCTCAACCTAACCCTCACCTTTACCTTTACCATCACTCTCTCCCTAACCTGCAACCTTACCCTAACCCTCACACAAGCCCTCACCCTAACCTTAACCCTAAACCTCACCCTCACCCTCAGATTTACACTAATCCTATCACTATTCCTAACCCTAAACCTCACCCTCACCCGAACAGTCAGCTAATTCTTACTCTCAAACTAATCCTAACCCTAACCCTAACCCTAACTCTCACAATAAACCTAACCGTCACCCTAACCGTAATCCTACCCCTTACCCTAACCCTCACCTTAACCCTAACTCTAACCCTCAACCTAACCCTCACCAAAAACCTCACCGTCACCCTAATTCTGACCTTAACCCTTATAACAACCCTAACCCTCACCCTCAACCTAACCCTCACCCTAATCATAACACTAACCCTCAGCCTAATCCTCATCCTAACCCTAAGCATAACCCAAACCCTAACCCTTACCCTAACCCAAACCTTAACCCTAACCCTCACCCTCACCCTAACCCTCATCCTAACACTTAACCTCATCCTCACCCTAAACCTCACACTTAACCGAATCCTCACCATAACTCTAAACCTAACCGTCATCCTGACCGTCACCCTCACGCTAAGCCTAACCCTAACCCTCACCCTAACCCTAAAACTCACCCTAATCCTCACCCTAACCCTCACCCTAACCCTAATGCTAAGTCTAACACTCACCCTAAACCTCATACTATCACTTATCCACACCACAAACCTAACCCTAACCTTAACCCTCACCCTCACTCTAAACCTCACCCTAACCCTAAACCTAATCCTAACCCTCACCCTAATCCAAACCCTAACACTAACCCTCACCTAACCCTAAACCTAACCTTCTACCTCACCCTAACCCTCACCATCACACGAACCCTCACCTAATCCTAACGCTCACCCACACCCTAAACCTCAAGCTCACCCTTACCCTAACCCTCAACTAATCCTCACCCTAACCCTAACGATTACCTAACCAAGACCCTCACCCTCACCCTCACCATCACCCTAACCCTCACCCTCTCCCTAGACCTCACCCTAACCATAACCATAAACCTAAACCTCACCCTCACCCTCACCCTCAACCTCAGCCTATCCCTAACCCTATCCCTAAACCTAACCCTAACCCTCCCCCTCATCCTAACCCTCACCATAACCCTTACCCTCACCCTCACTCTCACCCTAACCGTAACCCTCACACTAAACCTAAACCTCACCCTAAACCTAAACCTACCCCTCACCCTAAACCTCACCATAAACTTCACCCTAACCCTAAACCTCACCCTCACGCTAGCCCTCACCCTAACCCTAATTCTAACCCTAACCCTCACCCTAACTCTCATCCTCACCCTAAACCTCACACTAACCCTAACCCTAATCCCCAATCTAACCCTAACCTTAACCCTTTCCCTAACACTCACCTTAACCCTAACCCTCACCCTTACCGTAACTCTCACCCTTAGCCTTACCCTCAACTTTACTCTTACCATCACGCTCATCGAAACCCTCACCCTAATCCGAACTCTCATGCTAACCCTCACCCTAACCCTCAACCTCAACCTAACACTTACCCTCACCCTAACACTAACCGTCACACTAAGCCTACCCCTCACTGAAACCTTAAACCTCACACTAACCCTAACCCTAATCCTCAATCTAACCCTCACCCTCACCCTAACTATAACCCTTACCCTTACCCTATCCCTCACCCTAACCCTAACCCTCCCCCTTACCGAAAACCTCAACCTCAGAGTATCCCTCAAATTTAACCTTACATACACCCTCAACCTAACCGTCAACCTAACCCTAAAGCCGAACCTTAATTCTCACCCTAAACCTAACTCTAACCCTCACACTCACCCTCTCCGTAACCCTAATGTGAATCCTAACCTACCCGTAACACTAACCCTAACCCTAACCCTCACCCTAACCCTCACCCTAACCCTATCTCTAACACTAAACCTCAAACTCACACTGACCCTAAATTTAACCCTAACCCTAAACCTCACCCTAAACCTAACCCTAAACCTCAACCTAAACCTAACCCTAAACCTCACCCTTACCCTAGCCCTCACCATAACCATAATCCTAAAACTAACCCTCATCTTAAACCTCATCCTAACCATAACCCTAACCCTCACCCTAACCCTAATCCTAACCATGACCCTAACCCTAAACCTCACCCTAACCCTAAACCTAAAACTAACCCTAACCCTCATCCTAACCCTCACTTGAACCCTAACTGTAACCCTGAACCTCACCCTCACCCTCACAGTAACTTTAACCCTAACCCTAAACCTGAACCTCACCCTAACCCTAACCCTCACCCTCACCCTCAACGTAACCCTAACTCTAAACTTAACAATCACCCTAAACCTAACACTAACCCTCACCCTAAACATAACCCTCACCCTAACACTAACCCTCACCCTAAAACTTACCCTCACCCTAACACTAACCCTAACTCTAACACTAACACTCACAGTAACCCTAACTCTCACCCGAACCCTAAACCTTACCTAAACCTTAACACTAACCCTCAGCCTCACCCTAGCCCTCACCCTAACCCTAATTCTAACCCTAACCCTCACCCTAACCCTAACCCTCATCCTCAACCTAAACCTCATACAAACCCCAACCCTGATCCTCAATCTAACCCTCACCCTCACCCTAACCCTCATCCTAATCCTTACCCTAAACCTCAACCTAATCCTAACCCTCACACTTAGGGGAACACTCACCCTCAGCCTAACCCTCACCTTTATTCTTACCGTCATATTCAGGCTAACCCTAACCCTAAACCTAACCCTCATTCTAACACTCAACCTAACCCTAACCCTATCCATCACCCTAACCCAAACCCTCAAACTCACCCTCACCCTAAGCCTAACCCTAAGCCTAAGCCTAAGCCTAAGCCTAACCCTAACCCTCACCCTCACCCTAGCCCTCACCCTAAACCTAATCCTAACGCTAAGCCTCATCCTCACCTTCAACCTAACCCTAACCCTAACCATCACCCAAAACCTATTCCTCACCCCCATACTCACCCTCAGCCTAACACTAAGACTAAGCATAACCCTAACCATAACCCTCAACCTCAGGCTCGCCCTCACCACAAACTAAACCCAAACCATAATACTAAAAATAACCCTAATTTAAACCGAAACCCTAACCCTAATCCTCACCCCCACCGTCACCCTCAGCCTAACCCTAACCCTAACACTAAACCTAAACCTAACCCTAAACCTCACCCTAATCCTCAGCCTCATCCTAACCCAAACACTAACATTAATCGTCACCCTAAACCTAAGCCTAACCCTAACTCTCAAACTCACCCGAAACCTAACCTTAAACCTAACCCTAAACCTCACCCTAAACCTAACACTCACCCTCAACCTCAACCTCACTGCAAACTTTACCCTAACCATAAAAATACCAATAAGCTAACCCTAACCCTAACCTTAACACTAATCCTCACCCCCACCCCCTAACCATAAGCCTAATCCTAAGCCTAACCCTAAGCCTCACCGTAACCCTAAACCTAACCCTTACCCTAACCCTAACCCTAACACTAAACCTCACCTTAAGGCTAACTCTAAACCTAACTCTAACCCTAACCCGCACCCTAACTCTCACACTTACACTCTACCTCAGCCTAACCCTAAGCCTAAACCTAACCCTAACCCTAACCCTCACACTCACCCTCACCCTAACCCTAATCCTAAACTTAACACTATCCCTAACCCTAACCCTCACCCTAACGTTCACCCTAACCCTAACCCTAACACTGACCCTAAACCTAACCCTCACCCTAACCCTCCTCCTAAACTTATCTCTAACCCTAAACCTCAAACTCACCCTGACCCTAAACCTAAACCTAATCCTAAACCACACCCTAACACTAAACCTCAACCTCACCCTAACCCTCACCCTAACCCCAATCCTAAACCTAACCCTCATTCTAACCTTCATCTTAACCCAAAACCAAACCCTATGCCTCCCCCTAACCCTAACACTAACCCTAAACCTCACCCTCACCCTAAACCTAACCCTTAACCTCACCCTAAACCTCACCCAAAGCCTAAACCCTCACCCTCACCCTCAACCTCACAGTAACTCTAACCCTAACCCTAACAATAACCCTAAACCTAACCCTAAATCTAACCCTAAACCAAACCCTAATCCTCAGCCTCAACCTCAACATAACCCAAAACGTAATCTTAACCCTCACCCTAACCTTGAGCCTAAACCTAACCCTAACCCTAACCCTCACACTCAACCTCATGCTACCCTTAATCCTACACCTAACTCTAAACCTAAACCTAACCCTCAACCTAACCCTCACCCTAGCCCTAACCCTAAACCTAATCCTAACCCTAAACCTCATCCTAACCCTCACCTGCAACCTCATGCTCGGCCTAAACCTAAGCCTAAGCCTAAGCCTAAACCTAACCCTAACACCAAACCTCACCCTAACCATAACCCTCAACCTAACCCAAACCCTCAAACTAACAATTACGCTAACCATAACACTAACTCTAACCCTAACACTAACCCTCACACTAACACTAACCCTAACCCTTACCCTTAAACTCAACCTAAACCTCACCCTTACCCTAAGCCTAACACTAACCATAACCATAACCCTCACCCTAAACTTACCCCTAACTCTATATCTAACCCTAAATCTCACCCTCATCGTAACCCTAACCCTAAACCTAACCCTAAACCTCAACGTAAACCTCACCTTCACCCAAACGCTCACCCTTACCCTCAACCTCACCGTAATTTTAACCCTAACCCTAACAATAATATTAACCCTAACCCTAACCATAACCCTCACCCGCAGCCTCACCCTCACCGCAAACTTAATCCTAGCCTTACCAATAACCTAACCCAAACCCTAACCGTAACCCTAATCCTCACCCCCACCCTCACCCCCACCCTCACCCTCAGCCTAACACGAAGCCTAACCCTATCCTAAACATAACCCTCACCATAACCCTAACCCTAACCCTAACCCTAAACCTAACCCTAACCCTAAACATAACCCTAACCCTAAACCTAACCCTAATCCTCAGCCTCACCCTCCCCCTAACCCAAAACCTAACACTAATCCTCACTCTAACCCTAAGCCTAATCCTAACCCTAACTCAAACCCTCACACTCACCCTCACCCTAACCCTAATCCTAAACCTAACCCTATCCCTAACACTAAACCTCAACCTAAACCTCACCCTAGCCCTCACCCTAACCCGAAACCTAAACCTCATCCAAACCCTAGCCCTCACACTAACCCTAATTCTATCCCTCACCCTCACTCTAACCCTAACCCTCATCCTCACCCTAAACCTCACACTAACCCTAAACCGAATCCTCAATCTTACCCTCACCCTAACCCTAACACTAACCCTTACCCTAACCCTAAAAATAACCCAAACCCTCACTCTTATCTTAACACTCACCCTCAGCCAAAACCTCTCCTTTACCCTTACCATCATAATCACCCTAACCCACACACTAACCCTAAACCTCATACTAACCATCACCCTAACCGTAAACCTAACCATCACCCTAACCGAAACCCTCACCCTCAACCTCAAGCTCAGCCTAACCTTAAGCCTAATCCTCACCCTCACCAGAGCCCTCACCCTAACCTTAATCCTAACACTAAAACTCATTCTAACCCTCAACCTAACCCTAACCCTAACCTTCACCGTAACCCTAATCCTCATCCCCACCCTCACCCTCAGCCTAACACTAAGCCTAAGCCTAAGCCTAACCCTAACCCTAACCCTCACATTCACCCTTACCCTAACCCTAATCCTAACCCTAACCCTAATCCTAACAAAAAACCTCAACATAACCATCAACCTACCCTTAACCGTAACCCTAACCCTAACCCTAACCCTCGAACTAACACTCCCCCTAACCCAAAATCTAACCCTAAACCTCACCCTCACCCTAACCCTAATCCTAACCCTAACCAAAAACCTCACCCTAACCCTAACCCTAACCTTCACCCTCACCCTCACCTCACCTTACCATAAATCTAACCCTAACCCTAACAATAACACTAATCCTAACATTAAACCTAAGCCTAACCCTAATCCTAACACTCACCCTCAACCTAACCCTAATCCTAACAGTAACCCTCAACCTAATCCTAATCCTCACAGAAACTGTAACACTAACCATCATCCAAACCCTCACCCTAAACCTAACCCTAACCCTCAGCTTCACCCTAGTCCTCACCCTAACCTTAAACCTAACCCTAATCCTCATCCTAAACCTAACCCTAACCCTAACTCTAACCATCACACTATCCCTAAACCTAACCCTCAACATAACCCTAACACTCACCCTAACCCTAAACTTAAGCGGAACCCAAACTCTCACCCTAATCCTAACCCTAATCCTCACCCTAACCCTAAATCTAACCCTAAACCTCACCCTCACCCTAACCATAATCCTAACACAAATCATAAACCTCACCCTAACCCTAACCCTAAACTTCACCCTCACCCTCACCCTCACCGTTACCATAAATCTAACCCTAACCCTAACAATAACACTAATCCTAACCCTAAACCTAACCCTAACCCTAATACTAACACTCACCCTCACCCTAACCCTAATCCTAACCCTAACCCTACACCTAACCCTAATCCTCAACCTCACTGTAAACCTAACCCTCATCCAAACCCTCACTCTAACCCTAACCCTAACCCTAAACCAAACCCTAACACTAACACTAACCCTCAACCTCACCCTAGTCCTCACCCTAAACTTAAGCTTAACCCTAATCCTCATCCTAACCCTAAACCTAACCCTAACCCTAACCATCACACTATCCCTAAACCTAACACTAAACCTAACCCTAACCCTCACCCTAACCCTAAACTTTAGCGGAACCCATACTCTCACCCTAAACCTAACACTAATCATCACCCTAACCCTAACCCTCAACCTCACCCTCAACCTCAGCCTAACCCTAAGCCAAAGCCTAACCCTAAACCTAACCCTCACACTTACCCTAACGCTTAATCTAATCCTAATCCTAAACCTAAGCCTAACCCTCACCCTCAGCCTAACCCTAAGCTGAAGCCTAACCCTAACCATAACCCTCACACTCACCCTAACCCTTACCCTAATCCTAATCCTAACTCTAAGCCAAAACTTCAGTCTCACCCTAACCCTCACCCTAACCATAACTCTAACACTAACCAAAACCCGAACCCTCACCCTCAGCCTCAACCTAACCCAAACTCTAATCCTAAACCTCACCCTCACCCTAACCCTAACCCTAACCCTAAAACTCAACTTAAACCTAAACCTCTCCATCACCCTAATCTTAACCCTAACCCTACTCCTAACCCTCACCATAACACTAACCCTAACCCTCACCCTCACCCTCACCCTAATCCTAACCTAACCCTAAAGCTCAACCTAAACCTAACGCTCACCCTCACTTTAACCCGTACCCTAACCCTCACCCTAAACCTAAACTTAACCCGAACCCTAACTCTCACCCTAACCCTAACCCTAAACCTCACCCTAACCCTAACCCTCACCCTCACCCTCAGCCTAACCCTAAGCCTAACTCTAACCCTAACCCTAAACCTCACACTCATTCTAACCCTAAGCCTAATCTTAATCTTAACCCTAACACTAAACCTAACTGTCAACCTAACCATCACATTAACCTTAACCCTAACAATAACCCTAACCCTAACCCTCACCCTCACCCTCAGCCTCACTCTAACCCTAACTTTAACCCTAAGCCTCAGCCTCACCCTAACCCTAACCCTAAAACTAACACTAAACCTCACCAAAAGCAAAACCCTCACCCTAACCCAAACCCTCACCATAAAATTTAACCTCACTCAAACACTAACCCTAAATTAACACCAATCCTCACAATAACCCTAACCCTAACCCTAAACCTTAACCTAACCCTCACCCTCACCCTAACCCTATCACTAAGCCTCACCCTAACCCTCACCCTAACCCTCCCCCTAACCCTATATCTAACCCTAAACCTCACCCTCACACTAACCCTAACCCTAACCCTAACCCTAAACCCCACCCTAAACCTAAACCTAACCCTCACCTGCACCCTCACCCTCTCCATAGCGCTAACCCTAACCCTAACAATAACACTAATCCTAACGCTAACCCTCACATTCACCCTCACCCTCAACCTAACCCTAATCCTAAATGTAACCCTATACCTTACCCTAACCCTCACCCTAGCCCTCAGCCTAACCCTAATCCTAACCCTAAACCTCATCCTAACCCTCACCCTCATGCTCGGCCTAAGCCTAAGCCTAAGCCTAGCCCTAACCCTAACCCTCACCCTGACCCTAACCCTAACCCTAACACTAACTCTAACCCTAAACCTCACTCTCACCCTAACCCTAACTCCAAACCTAACCCTAAACCTAAACCTCATCCTCAACCCTAAACCTACACTTCACTCTCACCCTCAACTTAACCATAACCCTAAAGCTAACCCTAACAATAACCCTAACCCTAACCCTCACCCTTACCTTAAGCCTCACCCTAACATTTACCCTCAACCGAACACTCACCCTAACCCTAACACTAACTCTCACACTAAATCTAACCATCACCCTAACTCTAAACCTCACCCTACACCTGACGCTAGCACTCAACCTCACCCTAGCCCTCACCCTAACCCTAACACCCATCCTCACCCTAAACCTCACACTAACCCTAACAATAATCCTCAATCTAACCCTCACCCTCACACTACCCCTAACCCTAACTCTCACACTAACACTAACCCTCACTCTTAAAATAACCCACACCCTCAGCCTAACCCTCACGTTTACCCGTACCGTCACTCCCTCCCTAACCCTCACCCTAAACCTAACCCTCAACCTAACACTCACCCTAACCCTGACTCTACCCCTAAACCTCACCCTCACCCTAACCCTAACTCTAACCCTAACCCTAACACTAAATCTAACCATAATGCTAACGCTAATCCTCACCCTCACCCTCATTGTAACTGTAACCCTAACCCTAACCTTAACAATAACCCTAACCCTAACCCTAACCATCACTGTAACCCTAACCCTAACACTAACCCTAAACCTAAACCTAACCCTCAACCTAACCCTAATCCTCAGCCTCACCCTCACCCTAACAAAACCCTAACCCTTACCTTCACCCTAACCGTAAGCCTAAACCTAACCCTAATTCTAACCCTCACATTCACCCTCACCCTAAACCTAATCCTAATCCTAAACCTATCCCTAAGCCTAACCCTCACCCTAGCACTCAGCCTAACCCTAATCCTAACCCGAAACCTCATCCTAATCCTCACCCTAACCCTAACCTTAACCCTTACCCTAACCCTAACCCTAACACTCACCCACATGCTGGGCCTAAGTCTAAGCCAAAGCCTAAGCCTAACCCTAACCCTAACGCTCACCCTAATTCTAACCCTAACACTCACCCTAACTCTAACCCTAACACTCACCCTAACTCTACCCCTAAACCTCACCCTCACACTAACCCTAACTCTAAACAGAAACCTAAACTTAAACCTCATCCTAACCCTAACCCTAATAATAACCCTAACAAAAACCCTTACCCTAAACCTACCCTAACCCAAACCCTAACCCTAACACTAAACCTACACCTAAACCTAGCCCTAACGCTAACCATAACCCTCACCCTAACCCTAAACTCACCCTAACACTAAACCTAATCCTCACCCTCACCCTAGCCCTCACCCTAAGCCTAACCCTCAACCTCACGCTCAAACTCACACAAACCCTAACACAAATCCTCAATCTAACCGTCACCCTCACCCTCTCCCTAACCCTAACTCTCACCTTAAACCTAACCCTCACCCTACTGTAACCCTCACCCTAGGCCTAACCCTCAAATTTACCCTTACCGTCACGCCCACCTTAACCCTCACCCTAACACTAACCCTCACCTTAACCTTCTCCCTAACCCTAACTCTACCCCTAAACCTCACACTCACCCTAACCCTGTCTCTAACACTAACACTAACACTAAAAACCTCACCCTAACTCTAACTCTAACCCTCAACCTCATTGATACCGTAACCCTAACCCTAACAATAACCCTAACCCTAACCCTAATCCTAACCCTCAACCTCACATTAACCCTAATCCTTACCCTAATCCTCACTCTAACCCTAACCCTCATCCTAACCTTCACCCTAACACTAACCCTAACCCTAAAACTCACCCTAACAATAAACCTACCCCTCACCCTCACCCTCACCCTCAACCTCACCTTAACTCTAACCTTAACAATTACAGTAATCCTAACCCTAAACCTAACCCTAATCCTAACACTACCCTCACCCTCAGCCTCACCCTAACCCTACCTCTAACCCTAAACCTCACCCTCACCCTAACCCTAACCCTAATCCTAACCCAAAACCTCACCCTAACCTTAACCCTAAAACTCACCCTCAAGCTAGCCCTCACCCTAACCCTAATCCTAACCCTAAACTCATCCTAAAGCTCATCCTAAAAATAACCCTAATCCTAACCCTCACCCTCACCCTAACGCTAACCCTAACCCTAAACCTCAACCTAAACCTAACCCTCACCCTCACTGTTACCCCTACCCTAACACGCACCCTAACCCTAAACTTAACCCAAATCCTAACTCTCACCCTAACCCTATCCCTCACCCTAACACTAATCCTCACACTCACCCTCAACCTCAGCCTAAACCTAAGCTTATACCTAACCCTCACCCTCACTGTAACCCCTACCCTAACACTCACCCTAACCCTAAACTTAACCCAAACCCTAACTCTCACCCTAACCCTATCCCTCACCCTAACTCTAATCCTCACACTCACCCTCACCCTCAGCCTAAACCTAAGCCTATCCCTATCCCTAACCCTAACCCTCACATTCATCCTAACCCAAATCACAATCAAACCCTAACCCTGACTCTCACCCTCACCTTAAGCCTCACATTAAGCCTAAACCTAAAATTAATCCTAACCCTAACCCTAACCCTAAACCTCACACTAACACTAACCCTAACCATCACCTTAACCCTAAACCTCACCCTAAACCTAACCCTAAACCTAACCCTCACCCTTACCGTAACCCTCATCCTCAGCCTAAACTTCACATTTACCCTTATCGTGACCCCCACACTAACCCTCACCCTAAACCTAACCCTCATCCTAACCCTAACTCTACCCCTAAACCTCACCCTCACCCTAACCCGAACTCTATCCCTAACCCTAACACTAAAACTCAACCCAACCCTAAAGCTAATCCTCACCCTCAACCACATGCTCAGCCTAAACCTAAGCCTAAGCCTAACGCTTACCCTAACCATTAACCTCACCCTAGCCCTCAGGCTAACCCTAATCCTAAACCTAACACTCATCCTAACCCTCCCTCTATCCCTAACACTAAACCTCAACCTAAACCTAACACTAAACCACACCCTCACCTTAGCCCTCACCCTAGCCCTAATCCTAACCCTAACCCTGATCCTAACCCTCCCCATAACCCTAACCCTAACCCTCACCCTAACCCTAACACTCAGCTTCACCCTCAAACTCAGCCTAATCCTAAGCCTAACCCTAACACTAACCTTAACCCTCAATCTCACCTTAACCCTCACCCTAACCCTAACCCTAACCCTAACACTAAGCCTAACCCTAAACCTCACCCTCAGCCTCACCTTAAATCTAACTCAAACCCTAAACCTCACCCTCACCATAACCCTTAGCCTAACCCTAACCCTAAACCTGACCCTAACCCTAACTCTAAACCTACCCTTACCCTAGCCCTTACCCTAACCCTAATCCTAACCCTAATCCTCATCCGAACCGTCCCCCTAACCCTAACCCTAACCCTTACCCTCAACCTCACCCTCAGCCTAATCCTAACACTAACCCTAATCCTCACCCTCACCCTAGACCACATCCTAACCCTAACCCTCACCCTCACCATAAATCTCACACTAACCCTAACACTAATCCTCAGTCTAACACTCAGCCTCAGCCTAATCCTCAGCCTAACACTCACCCTAACCCTAACCCTGACCCTTACCGTAACCCTCACCCTAGGCCTAACCCTCACCTTTAACCTTACCGTGACCCCCACCTTAACCCTCAGCCTAATCCGAACCCTAACCCTAACCCCCACTCTAACCCTCACCCTAATCCTAACTCTTACCCTAAATCCTACCTTCACCCTAAACCTAACTATAAAGTAAACCAAAACCTAAACCTCACCCTAACCCCAACCGTAATCCTAACCCTAACCCTAACCTTAGGCCTAACCCTAACACTAAGCCTAAACCTCACACTTACCGTCACCCTAACCGTAACCCTAAACCTAACCATAACAATAACCCTAACCCTAATCCTAACCCTAACCCTAACCATAACCCTCACCACAACCCAAAACTTAACCCTAACACTAAACCTCTCAATATCCCGAACCTCATGCTAACCCTAACTCTAACCCTAACTGTAACACTAAAAACCTCACCCTAACCCTAATTCTAAACCTCAACCTCACCATAATCGTAACCCTAACCCGATCCCTAACAATAACACTAACCCTAACCCTAATCCTCAACCTCACACTAAACCTAATCCTAAACCTAACCCTCAACCTAACCCTAACCCTCACACTTACTCTAACCCTATCCCTCATCCTAACCCTCACCCTAACCCTAACCCTAACACTAAAAGTCACCTTAACACTAAACCTAACCCTCACCCTCAACCTAGCCCTCATCCTAACCCTAATTCTAACCGTACTTCTCATCCTAACCCTCACCCTCACCCTAAACCTCACCCTAACCCTAACCATAAACCTAACCCTCAACCTAACCCTAATCCTCACGCTCAACTTAAAGCTAACCCTAACCCTCACCCTAACCCTAAACTTTACCTGAACCCTAACTTTCAACTTAACCCTAACCCTCACCCTAACCCTAACCCTCACACTCACCCTACCCTTACCCTAATGCTAATCCTAACCCTAACCCTAACCCTCAACCTCCGCCTCACCTTAACCCTAACTCTAACCCTAAACCCCACGCTCACCCTAACCCTAACCTTACCCCTAAACCTAAACCTCAACCTAACCATAACCCTAAAACTCACCTTCACCCTAACCCTAACCCTAACCCTAATCCTAACCCTAACCCTCATCCTAACCCTCCCTATAACCCTATCCAAAAACCTCAACCTAACCCTAACCCTCAAACCCACCCTCACACTCAGCCTAACCCTAAGCCTAACCACAAGCCTTACCTGAAACCTAACCTTAACCCTTACACTCACCCGCACCCTCACCCTCACCATAACTCTAAACCAAACCCTAACCCTAACCCTAAACCTCACCCTAACCCTAACCCTAACACTAACCCTCACCCTCACCCTAACACTAAAACAAACCCTAACCCTAACCCTCCCCCTAACCCTAAAATTTACCTGAACCCTAACTTTCAACTTAACCCTAACCCTAACCCTCACCCTAACCCTAACCCTCACACTCACCCTACCCTTACCCTAATGCTAATCCTAACCCTAACCCTAACCCTCAACCTCCGCCTCACCTTAACCCTAACTATAACCCTAAACCCCACGCTCACCCTAACCCTAACCCTACCCCTAAACCTAAACCTCAACCTAACCATAAACCTAAACCTCACCTTCACCCTAACCCTAACCCTAACCCTAATCCTAACCCTAACCCTCATCCTAACCCTCCCTATAACCCTATCCAAAAACCTCAACCTAACCCTAACCCTCAAACCCACCCTCACACTCAGCTTAACCCTAAGCCTAACCACAAGCCTTACCTGAAACCTAACCTTAACCCTTACACTCACCCGCACCCTCACCCTCACCATAACTCTAAACCAAACCCTAACCCTAACCCTAAACCTCACCCTAACCCTAACCCTAACACTAACCCTCACCCTCACCCTAACCCTAAAACAAACCCTAACCCTAACCCTCCCCCTAACCCTCCCCCTAACCCTGTATCTAACCCTAAACTTCCCCATCCACCTAAATCTATCCTTAACCCTAACCCTAAACCCCACCCTAATCCTAACACTAACCCTCACCCTTATCTTAACCCTCACCCTCAGTCTCAACCTCACCTTAATCCTTACTGTCATCCTCACCCTAACCCTTACTGTAACCCTAAAACTCATCCTAACCCTCACCGTAACCGTAAACCTAAACATCACCCTAACCCTAACCCTCACACTCAACCTCACACTCAGTCTAACCCTAAGCCTAATCCTAAGCCTTACCCTAATCCTCACCCTCACCCTATCCAACACTAACCCTAATCCTAAACATCACCCTAAACCTAATCCTTCACCCCACCCTCACCCTCAGCCTAAGCCTAAACCTAACCGTAACCCTCACACTCACCCTCACCCTAACCCAAATCCAAACCCTAAACCTAAACCTAACCCTAAAACTCAACCTAACCCTCACCCTAACCTTAACCCTCACACTAACCCTAATCCTAACCCTGCACATAACCTGCACCCTAACCCTAAATATAACCCTAAACCTCACCCTCAACATAACAATAATCCTAACCATAACCATAAACGTCACCCCAAACCTAACCCTCAACCTCACCCTCAGCCTCACCCTAACTGTAACTCTAACACTAAAATTAACACTAATCCTAACCCTAAACCTAAACCTAACCCTAACCCTAACCTTAATCCTAACACTTACCCTCACCCTAACACTAATTCTAACCCTAACCTAAACCCTAACCCTAACCCACATGTCACCACAACCCTAACCCTCATCCTAACCCTCACCCTAACCCTAACCCTAACCCTAATCCTCACCCTAACACTAATCCTAACCCTAATCCTCATCCTAACCCTCACCCTAACTCTAACCCTAACCGTCACAATAACCCTAACCCTAATCCTAACCCTCAACCTAACCCTAACTCTCATGCTCACTGTAAGACTAACCGTAACCCTCACCCTAACCCTAAACTTAAGCTGAACCCTAAATCTCACCCTAACCCTAACCCTAAACCTCAACCTAACCCTAAACTTCACACTCACCCTCACCCTCGGCCTAAACCTAAGCCTAAACCTAAGCCTAACCCTAACCCTCAGACTAACCCTAACAATTACCCTAATCCTAATCCTAACACTTAGCCTAACCCTCAACCTCACCCTAAACCTTAATCTAACACTAACCCTAAACCTAACCCTCATCCTCAACCTCACCCTAACCCTAACTCTAACCCTAAACCTCACACTCATCCTAACCCTAACCCTAACCCTAACCCTAAACCTCACCCTCACTATCGCCCTCACCCTAACCCTAATCCTAAATCTAACCCTCATCTTAACCCTCACCATAAGCCTAACACTCATCCTCACCCTCACCCTAAACCTAAACCTAACCGTCAACCTAATCCTAACCCTCACCCTCAACATAACCCTTACCCTAACCCTCACCATAACCCTAAACTTAACGCGAACCCTAACCCTCAACCTAATCCTAACCCTCACTCTCAACCTCACCCTCAGCCTAACCCTAAGCCTAACCCTAAACTAACCCTAACACATACCCTCACCCTCACCTTAACTCTAATCCTAACCCTAACCCTCCCCCTAACTCTCACCGTAAACCTAACCTTAACACTAACACTAACCCTAAACCTCAACCTAACCCTCACCCGAACCGTAATTCTAACCCTAAACCTCACCCTCACCCTAAACCTAACTCTAACCCTAACCCAAACCTAAACCTCACCCTAACACTAACCCTCGCCCGCACCTGCACTCTCACTGTAACTTTAAACCTAACCATAACAATAACACTAACCCTAACCAGAACAATCACCCTACCCCTAATACTCACCCCCACCCTCACCCTCAGCCTAACTATAAGACTAAGCTTAACCCTCAACCTAACCCTTACACTCACTCTCACCCTAACCCTAACCCTAAACCTAAACTTAAACCTAAACATAACCCTAACCCTAAACCTAACCCTAATCCTCATCATCACACTCACCCAAGCACAATCCCTAAACTGAACCCTCACCCTAACCCTAAGCCTAATCCTCACCCTAAGCCTCACGCTCAACCTCACCCTAACCCTAACCCTAACCCTCACCCTAACCCTCACACTAGCCCTAATCCTAACCCTAATCCTAACCCTAACCCTCACCCTAAACCTAACCCTAAACCTCACCCTCACCCTAGCCGTCACCCTAACCCTAATCCTAACCTTAAAGCTCATCCAAACCCTCCCCATAACCCTAACCCTAGCCCTCACCCTAAACCTAAACCTCACCATCAATCTCACCCTCAGCCTAACACTAACCTTCGCCCTAACCCTCACATTCACCCTAACAGTAAACCTAATCCTAATCCTAAACCTAAACCTATCCCTAAATCTCAACCTAAACCACAACCTCACCCTAAACCTAACACTAACCCTAACACTTAACCTCACCCTAACAGTCCCCCTAAACCTAACTCTAACCCTAAACCTCACCCTCACCCTCAACCTCAAAGTAACTCTAACTCTAAAACCATAAACCTCACCATCATCCTCACCCTCACCACAAACTTAACCATAACCATAACACTAACAATAACCCTAACCCTAACCCTAACCCTAAACTTAAGCCTAACTCTCACCCTCCCCCTAACCCTAACCCTATCCCTCACCCTAACCATAAACTTAACCCAAATCCTAACTCTCACCCTAACCCTAACCCTAACCCTCACACTAACCCTAACCCTCAGCCTAACCCTAAGCCTAACCGTAACCCTAACCCTAACCTTCACATTCACCCTCCACCTACCCTCCGCCTAACCATATATCTAACCCTAAACTTCACCCTCATCCTAACCCTAACCCTAACACTAAACCCCATCCTAACCCTAAATTTAAACCTCACCTGCACCCTCACCCTCACCGTAACTCTAACCCTAACCCTAACAATAACACTAACCCTAACCCCAACCATCACCCTAACCCTAATGCTCACCCCCACATTCACCCTCACCCTAACCCTAATCCTAAACCTAGCCCTATCCAGAAACCTCAACCTAAACTTCACCCTCACCCTAACCCTAACACTAACCTTAACCCTAAACCTCACCCTAACTCTCCCCTTAACGCTAACTCTAACCATAAGCCTCACACTGACCCTCATCCTAACCCTAACCCTAACGCTAAACCCATCCCTAAACCTCACCCTAACCGTAACCCACACCCCCATCCTCAACCTCACGGTAACTCTAACCCTAACCCTAACAATAACACTAATCCTAACCCTAACCATAACCATAACCCTCACCCTCAGCCTCACCCTCACCACTAACTTAACGCTAATCATACCACAAACAATAACCCTAACCCTAACCCTAACCCTAATACACACACCCAAACTCACCCTCAGCCTCACCCTAAACCTAAACCTAAACCTAAACATAACCCTCACTGTAACTCTAACCCTAACCCTAACACTAACACTAAACCTAACCCTAATCCTCAGCCTCACCATCACCCTAACCCAAAACTTAACCCTAACCCTCACCCTAAACCTAATCCTAAACCTAACCCTAAACCTAACCCTCACACTCACCCTCTCCCTACACCTAATCCTAAACCTAACCCTCACCCTAACCCTAACCCTAAACCTAACCCTAACCCTAAACCTAACCCAAACCCTAACCCTAAACCTAACCCTAATCCTCAGCCTCACCCTCAACTTAAACCAAACCCTAACCCTAACCCCCAACCTAACCCTAAACCTAAACCTAACCATAACCATAATCATAACCCTCATTGTAACTCTAACCCTAACTCTAACCCTAACCCTAAACCTAACCCTAACCCTAAGCCTAGTCCTAAACATAGCCCTCACTGTAACTCTAACGCTAACCCTAACACTAACACTAAACCTAACCCTAATCCTCAGCCTCACCATCACCCTACCCCAAAACTTAACCCTAACCCTCACCCTAAACCTAATCCTAAACCTAACCCTAAACCTAACCCTCACACTCAACCTCTCCCTACCCCTAATCCTAAACCTAACCCTCACCCTAACCCTAACCCTAAACCTAACCCTAACCCTAAACCTAACCCAAACCCTAACCCTAAACCTCACCCTAATCCTCAGCCTCACCCTCAACTTAAACCAAACCCTAACCCTAACCCCCAACCTAATCCTAAACCTAAACCTAACCATAACCATAATCATAACCCTCATTGTAACTCTAACCCTAACCCTAACCCTAACCCTAAACCTATCCCTAACTCTAACCCTAACCCTAACCATAGCCCTCACTGTAAATCTAACCCTAACCCTAACCTTAAGCCTAAACCTAAACCTAATCCTCAGCCTCACCCTCACCCTAACCCATACCCTAACCCTAACCCTCACCCTAACCCTAAGCCTAACCCTAAACCTAAACCTCACACTCACCCTAACCCTAACCCTAATCTTAAACCTAAACCTATCCCTAACCCCAGCACTCACATTCAGTCTCAACCTACCCCTCACCCTAACCCTAATCCTAACCCTAAACCTCATCATAACCTTCACAATAACCCTAACCCTAACCCTCACCCTAACCCTAACCATAACCCTCACCCTCATGCTCAGCCAAAGCCTACTCCTAAGCCTAAAGCTAAGCCTAACCCTAACCCGAACCCTCACCTTCACCCTAACCCTAACCTTAAACCTAACTCTAACCCTTAACCTCACCCTCACCCTAAACCTAACTCTAACCCTAACCCTGAACCTAAACCTCATCCTAAACCTAACCCTCACACACACCCTAACCCTTACCCTAATCCTAATACTTTCACTAAGCCTAACCCTCACCCACACCCTAACCCTCACACTAACCCTAACTCTAACACTAACCCTAACCCTAACCCTCACCCTCAGCTTCACCCTGACCCTAACTCTAACCCTAAACCTCAACCTCACCCTAACACTAACCCTAAACCTAACGCTAAACCTCACCCTAACCCTAACCCTAAAACTCTAACCCTAAACCTAATGCTAAACCTCACCCTAACCATAACCCTAAAACTCACCCTCACCCTAGCCCTAACCCTAACCCTAATCCTAACCCTAACACTCATCCAAACCCTCCCCATAACCCTAACCCTAGCCCTAACCCTAAACCTCAAAATCTCCCTCACCCTCAGCCTAACCCTAATCCTAAAGCTAACCCTAACCTCAAAATCCTAAAGCTAACCTCAACCTAAACCTCCCCCTCACCCTAAACCTAACCCTAACCCTAACCATGAACCTCATCCTAACTGTCCCCCTAACCCTAACTCTAACCCTAAACCTCACCCTCACCCTAATCCTAACCCTAACCCTAAACCTCACCCTAACCCTAACCCTCACCCTCACCCAAAACCTCAAAGTAACTCTAACGCTAAACCTAACAATAACACTAACTCTAACCCTAACCCTAACCATAAACCTCACTCTCAGCCTCACCCACACCGCAAACTTAACCCTAACCATAACACTAACAATAACCCTAAACCTAACACTAACCCTAATCCTCACCCCCAACCTCACCCTCAGCCTAAACAAAAGCCAAACCCTAAACCTAACAGTAACCCTAACCCTCACCGTAACCCTAACCCTAAACCTAACCCTAACCCTAAACCTAACCCAAACCCTAACCCTAAACCTCATCCTCACCCTAAACCTCACACTAACCCTAACCCTAACCCTAATCCTCAATCTAACCCTCACCCTAACAATAAACCTAACCCTAACCCTAACCCTAACCCTCACCCTTATCTTAACCCTCACCCTCATCCTAAACCTCAACTTTACCCTTACCAACACCCTTCCCCTAACCCTCACCCTAACCCTAAACCTCATCCTAACCCTCACCCTAAACGTAATCCTAACCATCATCCTAACCCTAAAACTCACCCTCAACCTCTTGCTCAGCCTAACCCTAAGCCTAAGCCTGGCCCTAACCCTAACCCTCACACTCACCCTAACCCTTACTCGAATCCTAATCCTAACACTAAGCGTAACCCTCACCCTCACACTAACCCTCACCGTAACCCTAACTCTAACACTAACCCTAACCCTAACCCTCACCCTCAGCCTCAACCTAACCCTAACTCTAACCCTAAACCGCACCCTCATCCTAACCCCAACCCTAAACCTAACCCTAAACCTCAACCTAACCCAAACCCTAAACCTCACCCTCACCCTAGCCCTTACCCTAAACCTAATGCTAGACCTAACCCTCATCCTAACCCTCACCCTAACACTAACCATAACACTCATCCTCACCCTCACCCTAACCCTAAACCTAACCCTAACACTCCACCTAAACCTAACCCTCACCCTCACTGTAACCATTACCCTAACCCTCACAGTAACCCTAAACTTAACCCGAACCCTAACTCTCACCCTAACCCTAACCCTAACCCTCACCCTAACCCTAACCCTCACCCTCACCCTCACTCTCAGCCAAACCCTAAGCCTAAGCCTAACCCTAACGCAACCCTCACACTCACCCAAAACCTTACACTAATCCTAATCCCAAACCTAAGCCTAAACCTCACCCACACCCTCACCCTCACTCTAACACTCACCCTAACCCTAACTCTAAGACTAACCCTAAACCTAACCGTCAACCTCAGCCTCAACCTTACCCTAACTCTAACCCTAAACCTCACTTTTACCCTATCCCTAACTCTAACCGTGACCCTAACACTAAACCTCACCCTAATCCTAACCCCAACCCTCACACTCACGCTCAACCTAAACCTAAGCCTAAGCCTAACCCTTACTCTAACCCTCACCCTCACCATAGCCCTCACCGTAAACCTAATCCTAAACCTTTTCCTCATCCTAACCCTTACCCTAACCCTAACCCTAACCATCACCCTAACCCTAATCCTCACCCCCAACCTCACCCTCAGCCTAACCCTAAGCCTAAGCCTAACCCTAAACCTCAACCTAACCATCACCCTAACCTTAAACATAACACTGAACCTAACACTAACCCTCGACCTAAACCTCCCCCTAACCCTAAACCTAACCCTAAAACTCACCCTCACGCTAACCCAAATCCTAAACCTAACCCTAACCCTCAGCCTCACTGTTACCCTAACCCTCAACCTAACCCAAACTGAAACCCTAACCCTAACCCTAAACCTTACCCTAACACTAACTCTAATCCTCACCATCACCCTAGCCCTCACCCTAACCCTAATCCTAACCCTAAACCTCACCCTAACCATAAACATAACCGAACCCTAAATCTCAACCTAACCCTAAACCTAACCCTCACCTTAACCCTAACCCTCACACTCACCCTCACTCTCAGACTAACCCTAAGCCTAAGGGTAACCCTAACCCTAACCCTCACACTCACCCGAACAATTACACTAATCCTAATCCTAACCCTAAGCCTAACCCTCACCCTCACTCTCACCCTCACCCCAACCCTCACCCAAAACCTAACTCTAACACTAACCCTAAACTTAACCCTCAACCTCAGCCTCACCCTTACCCTAACTCTAACCCTAAACCTCACCCTCACCCTAACCCTAACTCTAACCCTAACCCTAACACTAAACCTCACCCTAACCCTAACCCTAACCCTCACCCTCACACTAACGGTAACCCTAACCCTAACCATAACAGTAACCCTAAACCTAATACTAACCCTCACCCTAACCATAGCCCTCACCCTAACACTAACCCTCACCCTAACCATAGCCCTCACCCTAACACTAACCCTCACCCTAACACTTACCCTCAACCTAACACTAACCCTAACCTAAAACTAAATCTCCCACTAACCCTAACCCTCACCCTAATCCTAAACCTCACCCTAATGCTAAACCTAACTCTAACCCTCACCCTGACCCTAGCCTTCACCCTAAACCTAATTCTAACCCTCAGTCTCACCCTAACCCTAACCCTCATCCTCACCCTATACCTCACACAAACCCTAACCCTAAACCTAATCATCAATCTAACCCTCACCCTAAGCCTTACCCTAACCCAAAACCTAACCCCAAACCTCACCCAAACCCTAACCCTAAACCTCAACCTCACCCTAGCCCTCACCCTAACCCTAATCCTAACCCTAACCCTTATCCTAACCCTCACCCTAACACTAACCCTAACCCTCGCCCTCACCCTCACCCTCACACTAACCCTAAACCTAACACTAAACCTCAACCTAACCCTAACCCTCACCCTCACTATAACAGTTACCCTAACCCTAACCCTAACCCAAAACTTAACCGAAACCTAACTCTCACCCTAACCCTGAACCTAATCCTCACCCTGACCCTCACCCTCACCCTCAGCCTAACACTAAGCCTAACTCAATCCCTAACACTAACCCTCATCGTATCGCTCACCCTAACCCTAACCCTAATCCTAATGCTAACCCTAAACCTAAACCTCATCCTCACCTAACCCTCAACTTAAGCCTAATCCTAACATTAAACCTAACACTCACCCTAACCCTAAACCTCAGCCTAAACCCTAAAAATCACACTAACCCTCACACTAATCCTCAACCTAACCCTCAACCTAACATTAACCCTAACACTAACCCTAACATTAACGCTCGACCTAACCCTACAACTAACCCTAAATGTAACCCTAAACCTCCCCCTCACACTAACCCTAATCCTAAACTTAACACTAAACCTCACCCTAACCCTAAACCTCACCCTCATCCTCACCCTCACCATAACTCTAACCCTAACCCTAACAATAACACAAATCCTAACCCTAAACCTAACCCTTACCCTAACCCTAATCCTAACACTCACCCTCACCCTAACTATAATCTTAACCCTAACCCTCAACCTAACCCTAAACCTCACTCTCACCATAACCCTAACCCTCATCCTAACCCTAACCCAAACCCTAACCCTAACGATAAACCTTACCCTATCACTAACCCTAACCCTCACCCTCACCCTAGCCCTCACTCTAAGACTAATCCAAACCCTAACCCTCACCCTAACCCTAAACATAATAAAACCTTAACTCTCATCCTAATACTAACCCTAAACTTCACCGTAAACCTAACCCTCACCCTCACCCTCACTCTCAGTCTAACCCTAATCCTAAGCCTAACCCTAACCATAAACATCACACTCAACCTAACCCTTACTCTAATCCGAATCCTAACACTAAGCCTAAGCCTAACCTTCATGCTCAAACTCACCCTAATCGTAACCCTCACCCTAACTTTAACTCAAACACTAACCCTAACCCTAACCCTCAAACTCAGGCCCACCCTTACCCTAACTCTAAACCTAAACCTCACCCTCACCCTAACTCTAACCCTAACCCTAAATTTGACCCTAACCCTAACACTAAACCTCACCCTCAACCTAGCACTCACCCTAACCCTAATCCTAAGACTAACCCTCATCCTAACCCTCCCCATAACCCTAATCTTAACCCTCACCCTAAACTTCACCCTAACCCTAACACTAACCCTAACCCTAACCCTCCAAATAACCCTCACCCTAACCCTATCTCTAAACCTCACGCTCACCCTAACCCTAACTCTAACTCTAACCCAAAACCTAAACCTGACCCTAACCCTAAACCCTAACGCTCACCCTTACTCTCAACGTTACCTTAACCCAAAACCTAACCCTAACAATAACCCTAACCCTAATCCTAACCCTCACCCTAACCAAAAACCTCACCGTAACCCATATCCTAACCCAAACACTAACCCTCACAGTAACCCTAACCCTAACCTCACCCTATCCCTAACTCTAACCCTAACCCTAACACTAAAAACCTCAACCTAACCCTCACCCTCACCTTCAACATAATCGTAACCCTAAAAATAACCCTAACCCTAACCCTAATCCTAACCCTCACCCTCACCCTAAACCTAAACCTAAACCTAACACTCACCCTAACCCTAACCCTCACCCTTACCGTAAACCTAACCCACATCTTAACACTCACCCTAACTCTAACCCTAAATCTCACCCTAACCCTAAACCTACCCCTTACCCTCAACCTAACCCTAACCCTCACACTCAACGTAAACCTAACCCTAACCCTCACCCTAACTTGAAACTTATCCTGAACCCTAACTCCCACCCTAACCCTCACCCTCACACTCACACTCAATGTAACCCTAAGCCTAACGCTAACCCTAACCATAACCCTCACACTCACCCTAACCCTAAGCCTAACCCTAACCATAAACCTCAACTTAACCTAACCCTAAACATCACCCGCACCCTAGCCATTACCCTAACCCTAATCCTAACATTAACCCTCATCCTAACCCACTCCATAACCCTAACCTTAACCCAAACAATAACCCTAAAGCTCAAGCTCACCCTTAGCCCAACCTAAGCCTAACCCTAAGCATAACCCTAAACCTAACCACAACCCTCACACTCATTCTGCACCCTAACCCTCACCGTTACTCTAACCCTCACCGTTACTCTAACCCGAACCCTAACCCTAACCTAAACCACACCCTTACCCAATACCTAACCCTAACCCTAACCCTCATCCTCACCCTAACCCTAACACTAAACCTAACCCTAACCCTCACCCTAACCGTCACCCTAACCTTATATCTAAACCTAAACCTCACCCTCACCCTCATCCTAACCCTAACCGTAACCCTAAACCCCACCCTAACCATAACCCTAAACCTCACCCGTACCCTAACCCTCACCATAACTCTAATTCTAACCCTAAAAATAACACTACCCCTAACCCTAACCATCACCCTAACCCTAATCCTCACCCCACCCTCACCCTCAGCCTATCCCTATGCCTAAGCCTAACCTTTACCCTAACACTCACACTCATGCTCACCCTAACCCTAATCCTAAACCTATCCCTATCCCTAAACCTCAACCTAACCCTCACCCTCACCCTAAAACTAACACTAACCCTAAACCTAAACCTCATCCTAACCCTCTCGCTAACCCTAACTCTAACCCTAAAGCTCAACCTCACCATAAACCTAACCCTAACCCTTACTCTAAACCTCACCCTAACCCTAACCCAAACCCACAACCTCAACCTCACCGTAACTCTAACCCTAACCCTAACAAAAACCTAACCCTAACGCTAAACCTAACCCTAACCCTAATCCTCAACCCCACACGCACCCTCAGCCTAAACCTAACCCTAACCCTACCCTTCGCCATAAGCCTAACCCTAACCCTAACACTAACACTAACACTAACCCTAAACCTAAACCTCACCCTAACCGTAACCATAAACCTCACCCTCAACCTAGCCCTCACCCTAACCCTAATCCTAAACCTAACCCTCATCCTAACCCTCCCCATAACCCTAAACCTAACCCTCACCCTCACCCTAACCCTAACCCTAACCCTAACACTAACCGTAATCCTAACCCTCAACCTAACCATCACCCTAACCCTAACTCTAACTCTAAACCTTACCCTCACCCTAACCCTAACTCTAACCCTTACCCAAACCCTAAACCTCACTTTAACCCTAAACCCTAACCCTCACCCTTACCTTCACTATAACCGTAACCCTAAACCTAACCCTCACAATAACCATAACCCTAATACTAACCCTCACCCTAACCACAACCCTCACCGTAACCCATAACCTAACCCAAACACTAACCCTCACACTAACCCTAACCCTAATCTCACCCTAACCATAACTCTAACGTTAACCCTAACACTAAAAACCTCAACCTAACCCTAACCCTAATCCTCACCCTCAACCTCACCATAACCGTAACTCTAACAATAACCCTAACACTAAACCTAAAACTAACCCTCACCATAACCCTAACCCTAAACCGAAACTTAACCCTCACCCTAACCTAACCCTCACACTTACTGTAACCCTAACCCTCATGCTAACCCTCACCCTAACCATAACCCTCACCGTAATCCATAACCTAACCCCAAAACTAACCCTCACACTAACCCTAACACTAACCTCACTCTAACCCTAACTCTAACCCTAACGCTAACATTAAAAACCTCAACGTAACCCTAACCCTCACCCTCAACCTCACCCTCACCATAACCATAACCCTAACAATAACCGTAACCCTAACCCTAATCCTAACACTCACCCTCATCCTAACCATAAACCTAACCCTAACGCTCACCCTAACACTAACCCTCACCCTTACCGTAACCCTTACCCTCACCCTAACCCTCACTCTAACTCTAACCATAAACCTAAACCTCACCCTAACACTAACCCTAACCCTCACTCTCAACCTAGCCCTCAACCTAACCCTAATCCTAACCCTAGTCCTCATCCTAACCCTCACCCTAACCCTAACCCTAAACCTCACCCTAAGCCTAACCCTAACCCTAACCCTCAAGCTAAGTCTAACCCTAACACTCAATGTAAACCTAACCCTAACCCTCAACTTAACCCTAAACTTAACCTGAACCCTAACTCTCACCATAACCCTAACCCTCACCCTCACCCTCAGTGTAACCCTAAGCCTAACCCTAACCCTAACCCTAACACTCACACTCACCCTAACCCTTACCCTAATGCTAATCCTAACCCTAACCCTACCCCTCACCGTCAGCCTCACCTTAACCCTAACTCTAACCCTAAACCTCAAACTCACCCTAACCCTAACCCTAAACCTAACCCTAAACCTCACCCTAACCTAACCCTAAACCTCACCCAGACCCTAGCCATTACCCTAATCCTAATCCTAACACTAACCCTCATCCTAACCCTCCCCATAACCTTAACCCTAAACCTCACCTTCAACCTAGCCCTCCCCCTAACCCTAATCCTAAACCTAATATCCTAAACCTCAGACTAACCCTAACCCTAACTCTCACCCTCACCCTCACACTAACCATAACCCTAACCCTCAACCTAACCCTAACCCTCACTCTCACTGTAACCATTACCCTAACCCTCACGCTAACCCTAAACATAACCCGAGCTCTAACTCTCACCCTAACCCTGACCCTAACGTCACCCTAACGCTAACCCTCAACCTTACCATCACCCTCAGCCTAAACCTAAGCCTAAGCCTATCCTTAACCCTAACCCTCATCCTATCCCTCACCCTAACCCTAACCCTAATCCTAATCCTAACCCTAACCCTAAACCTCACCCTCACCCTAACCCTCAACTTAAGCCTAACACTAACATTAATCCTAACCCTAACCCTAACCCTAAACCTCATCCTAAACCCTAAACCTCACACTAACCCTCACACTAATCCTCAACTGAACCCTCACCCTAAACTTAACCCTAACACTAACCCTAACATTAACACTCGACCTAACCCTACAACCAACCCTAAATCTAACCCTAAACCGCCCCCTCATCCTAACCCTAATCCTAACCCCAGCCCTAAAAATCACTCTAACCCTAAACCTCACCCTCAACCTCACCCTCACCCTCACCATAACTCTAACCCTAAACCTAACAATAACACTAATCCTAACCCTAAAGCTAACCCTAACCCTAACCCTAAACCTAACACTCACCCTCACCCTAAACATAATCTTAACCCTAACCCTCAACCTAACCCTAACCCTCACCCTAACAGTAACCCTAACCCTCATCCTAACCCTAACACAAATCCTAACCCTAAACCTAAACCTTACCCTAACACTAACCCTAACCATCACCCTCACCCTAGCCCTCACTCTAACATTAATCCTAACCCTAACCCTCACCCTAACCCTAAACATAATCGAACCCTAACTCTCACCCTAACCCTAACCCTAACTTTCACCGTAAACCTAACCCTCACCCTCACCCTCACTCTCAGCTTAACCCTAAGCCTAAGCCTAACCATAACCCTAACGATCACACTGACCCTAACCCTTACCCTAATCCGAATCCTAAACCTAAGCCTAACCCTCACCCTCACCCTCACCCTAATCCTAACCCTCACCCTAAATCTAACTCTAACACTAACCCTAACCCTCAACCTCAGGCTCACCCTTAACCTAACTCTAAACCTAAACCTCAACCTTACCCAAACCCTAACCCTAACCCTCACACTAAACCTTCCCATAAACCTAATCCTAAACCTCACCCTCAACCTAACTCTCACCCTAACCCTAACTCTAACTCTAAACCTCACCCTCACCATAACCCTAACTCTAACCCTAACCCAAAATCTAAACCTGACCCTAACCCTAAACCCTAATGTTCACCCTTACTCTCAACGTTACCTTAACCCAAAACCTAACGCTAACAATAACCCTAACCCTAATCCTAACCCTCACCCTAACCACAGCACTCACCGTAACCCATACCCTAACACAAACACTAACCGTCACAGTAACACTAACCCTACCCTCACCCTAACCCTAACTCTAACCCTAACCCTAACACAAAAAACCTCAACCTAACCCTAACCCTAACCCTCACCCTCACCCTCACCGTAACTGTAACCCTAAAAATAACCCTAACCCTAACCCTAATCCTAACCCTCACCGTCACCCTAACCCTAAACCTAACCCTAACCCTCACCCTAACCCTAACCCTCACCCTTACAGTAAACTTAACCCTCATCCTAACCCTCAACCTAAATGTAACCCTAACCCTAAACCTCACCCTAAAACTAACCCTAACCCTCACCCTCACACTGGCCCTCACCCTAACACTAATCCTAACCCTAATCCTAATCCTAACACTCACCCTAACCTTGACCATAACCATCATCCTAACCCTAAACATAACCCTAACCCTGACCCTAACCCTACCCCTCACCCTTACTTTAACCCTTAACCTCATCCTAACCCTCACCCTAACTCTAACCCTAACCCTCATCCTAACCCTCACCCTAACCCTAGCCCTAAACCTCACCCTAACCCTAACCCTCAACCTAACCTAACCCTCACACTCAACGTAAACCTAATCCTAACCCTCAACCTAACCCTAAACTTAACCTGAACCCTAACTCTCATCCTAAACCTAAACCTCACCCTCACCCTCACCCTCAGTGTATCCCTATGCCTAATCCTAACCCTAACCCTAACACTCACACTCACCCTAACACTTACCCTAATCCTAATCCTAACCCTAACCCTAACCCTCACCCTCAGCCTCACCTTAACCCTAACTCTAACCCTAAACCTTAACATCACCTTAATCCTAACCCTAACCCTAACCCTAAACCTCACCCTAACCTAACCCTAAACCTCACCCTCACACTAGCCATCACCCTAACCCTAATCCAAACATTAACCCTCATCCTATCCCTCCACATAACCCTAACTCTAACAGTCACCCTAACCCTAAACCTCAACCTCACCCTTAGCCTAACCCTATGCCTAAACGTAAGCCTAACCCTAAACCTAACCCGAAACCTCACACTCATCTGCACCCTCAACCTCACCGTAACTCTAACCCTAACCCTAACCTAAACCATAAACCTCACCCCTACCCTAACCCTAACCCTATCCCAAACCCTAACCCTCATCCTTACCCTAACCCTAACACTAAACCTAACCCTAACCCTCACCCGAACCCTTCCCCTAACAATAACCCGAACAGTCACCCTAACCCTAATCCTCACCCCCACCCTCACCCTAAGCCTAACCATAAGCCTAAGCCAAATCCTTACCCAATTCCTCACACTTCCCCTCACCCTAACCCTAATCCTAAACCTAACCCTGTCCCTAAACCTCAAACTAACCCTCAACCTCACCCTAACCCTAACACTAACCCTAACACTAAACCTCACCCTAAACATCCCCCTAACCCTAACTCTAACCCTAAATATCACCCTCACCCTAACCCTAACCAAAACCCTCAGCCTAAACCTCACCCTAATCCTAACCTCACCCTCACCCTCAAACTCACCGTAACTCTAACCCTAACCCTAAGAATAACACTAACCCTAACCCTAACCCTAACTCTAGCCATAACCCTCACATTCAGCCTCACCCTCACTGCAAACTTAACCCTAACTATAACACTAAAAATTACCCTAACCCTAAGCCTAACCCAACTCTAAGTCTAATCCTAACCCCCACCCTCAGCCTCAGCCTAACACTAAGCCTAAACCTAACCCTAAACCTAACCCTAATCCTCAGCCTCAGCCTCAACCTAACCCAAACCCTAAACCTAACACTCACCCTAACTCTAAGCCTAAACCTAACCCTAACCCTCACACTCACCCTCAAACTAACCCTAATCCTAAACCTAACCCAATCCCTAACCCTAACCCTCACCCTAACCCTCACCCTAGCGCTCACCCTAACCCTAACCCTAACACTCACCCTCAACCTAGCCCTCAACCTAACCCTAAACCTCACCCTCACCTTAACCCTAACCCTAACACTAACCCTAACCCTAACCATCAACCTTACCGTAACCCTCACCCTCAGCCTAACCCTCATGTTTGCCCTTACCGTCACCCCTACCCTAACCCTCACCATAACCCTCACACTCACCCTAACCCTCACCCTAAAACTAACTAACCCCTAAACCTCACCCTCACCCTAACCATAACTCTAACCCTAACCCTAACACTAAACCTCACCCTAACCGTAACCCTACCCCTCAGAATAACCCTAACCCTCAACCTCACGCAAACCCTCAGCCTAAACCTAAGGCTAACCCTAACCATAACCATAAGCCTCACACTCACCCTAACCAGAACCATAATCCTAATCCTACCCCTAAACCTAACCCAAACCCTCACGCTCAACCTCACCCTAACCCTAATTCTAACCCTAAACCTCACACTGACCCTAACCCTAATCCTAAAACTGACCCTCACTGTAATCGAACACTAAACCTAACCCTAAACTTATCGCTAACTCTCACCCTAACCCTAACCCTAACACTAACCCTAAACCTAAACCTCACCCTAACTCTAACACTAACCGTATAACTCACCATCATCCTAACCATCACTCTAACCCTAACCCAAACACTAAACCTTACCCTAACCCTACCCCTAAAAGTCACCCTCACCTCACCGTAACCAAAACCCTAAACCTAACCCTAACCCTAACCCTAACCCTAATCCTAACCCTCCCCCTAACCATAACCCTCATCCTAACCCAAACACTCACCCTCACCCTAACACTAACCCTAACCCTAAAACTTACCCTCACACTAACCCCAACACTAACCCTAACCTTAAACCTCAAAGTAACCCTCACCCTCAGCCTAACTCTAACACTAACCCTATCCCTAACCCTCCTCCTAACCCTATATCTAAACCTAAATCTCAACCTCACACTAACCCTAACCCTAACCCTAAACCATACCCTAACCCTAACCCTACCCCTCACCCGCACCCTCACCCTCACCGTAATTCTAACCCTAACCTTAACAGTAACACTAACCCTAACCCAAACCATCACCCTAACCCTAATCCTCACCTCCACCCTCACCCTCAGCCTAACCCTAAGCCTAAGCCTCACCCTCACCCTAATTGTCACACTCACCCTCACCCTACCCCTAATACTAAATCTAACCTTATCCCTAAACCTCAACCTAACACTCACCCTCCCCGTAACCCTAACACTAAACCTCAACCTAAATCTCACCCTAACCCTAACCCTCACCCTCACCCTCAATCTCACCATAACTCTAAACCTAACACTAAATCTAACACTAACCCTAACCCTAACCATAAACATAACCATGACCCTCACCTTCAGAATCACCCTCAGCTCCAACTTAACCTTAACCATAACACTAACAATAACCTTAATCCTAAACCTAACACTAATCCTCAACCCCACCCTCACCCTCAGCTGAATCCTAATCCTAACCCTAAGCCTAAACCTAACCCTAACCCTAACTGTAACCCTAAACCTAACCCTAAACCTAACCCTAATCCTCAGCCTCACCCTCACCCTAACCAAAACCCTAACCCTAAACCTCACCCTAACTCTAAGCCTAACCATAACCCTGACCCTCACACTCACCCTCAACCTAACCCTAACCCTAACCAAAACCCTAACCCTAACCCTCACCCTAACCCTAAGCCTAACCATAACCCTGACCCTCACATTCACCCTTAACCTAACCCTAACACTAAACCTAACCATATCCCTAAACTTAACCCTCACCCTAACCCTCACCCTAACACTAATCCTAACCCTAAACCTCATCCTAACCCTCACCCTAACGCTAACCCTAACCCTCACCCTTATCCTAAACCTAACCCTCAACCTCATGCTTGGCCTAAGCCTAAGCCTAAGCCTAAATCTAACCCAAACATTCAACATAACGCTAACCCTAACTCTAAGCCTTAACCTCACTCTCACACTAACCCTAACTCTAACCCTTACCCTAAACCTAAACCTCATCCTAACACTAATCCTAAACCTCACCCTCACCCTCACCGTAACCGTAACCCAAACCCTAACCCTACCAATAACCCTAATCCTAACCCTAACCCTCAACCTAACCCTAACCCTAACCCTAACCTTCACCCTAACACTTACCCTCACCCTAACACTAACTCTAACACTAACCCTCACACTAACCCTAACCATCACCCTGACTCTAAACCTCACCCTAAACCTAAACCTAACCCTCACCTTCATCCTAGCCCTCACAATAACCCTAATCCTCATCCTCACCCTAAACCTCACACTAACTCTAACACTAATCCTCAAGCTAACCCTCACCCAACCCTTCCCCTAACCCTAACCGTCACTCTAACCCTAACCTTCACCCCACTGTAACCTTCACCCTCAGCCTAAACCTCAAGTTTACCCTAACCATCACCCCCATGCTAACACTTACCCTAAACCTAACCCTCACCCTAATCCTCACCATAACCCTAATTCCACCCCAAAACCTCATGCTCACCCTAACTCTAACCCTAACCCTAACCCTAACCCTAACCCTCATCCTAACCCTAAACCTCACACTAACCCTAATCCTAAACCTCAATTTAACTCTCACCCTGACCCTAATCCTAACCCTAACCCTAACCCTAAACCTAAACCTAACACTCACCATTATCTTAATCCTCACCCTCAGCCTAAACCTCACCTTTACCCTTACTATCATCCTCACCCTAAACCTCTAAACCTCATCGTAACCCTCACCCTAACCATCACCCTAACGCTAACCCTCAACCTCAACCTCACCCTCAGCCTAACCCTAAGCCTAAGCCTAAACCTTACCATAATCGTCACCCTCACCCTAGCCCTCATTCTAACCCTAATCCAAACCCTAACCCTCATCCTAACCCTCACCCTAAACCTAATCCTAACCCTCATCATCACCCTCACCCTAACCCTCATCCTAACCCTAAGCCTCAACCTAATCCTAAGCCTCACCCTCACAGTAACTCTTTTCCTGACACTCACCGTAACCCTAAACTTAACCGGAAACCTAATTCTCACCCTAAACCAAACACTAACCCTCACCCTAACCTTAACCCTAAACTTCATCCTCACCCTACCACTCACCCTAACCATAATCCTAAACCTAACCCTCATACTAACCATCCTCCTAACCCTAAACCTAACCCTCACCCTAACCCTAACACTCACCCTCAACCTCACCCTCAGCATAACCCTAAGCCTAAACCTAAACCTAACCCTAACACAGACACTTATCCCAAACCTAAACCTAAACCTAAGCCTAAGCGTATCCCTTACCCAAAACTTCACCCTCACCTTAACACTAATCCTAATCCTCACCCTAACCCTAACCCTAAACCTCCCCCTAACTCTCACCCTAACCCTAACACTAACACTAACCCTAACCCTAACCGTCCACCTAACCCTCACCCAAACCCTAACTCTAACTCTGAACCTCACCCTCACCCTAAACCTCACCCTAACCCTAACCCTAACCCTCACCCTCACCCGCACCATAACCGTAACCTTAAACCGAACCCTAACAATAACCCTAACCCTAATCTTAACCCTCACCCTAACCATAACCCTCAACCTAACCCTATACCTAAACCTCACCCTCACCCTAGCTCTCACCCTAAATCTAATCCTAACCCTAACACTCATCCTAACCCTCCCCCTAACCCTTACTCTAACCCTCACCGTAACCCTAACCCTCACCCTCAACCACACCCTCAGCCTAAACCTAAGCCTAACCATAAACCTAACCCTAACACATACACGCACAATCACTTGACACTAATCCTAACCCTAACTCTAACCCTAACCCTCCCAGTAACTCTCACCCTAACACTAACCCTAACCCTAACCCTCAACCTCATCCTAATCCTAAACCTAACTCTAACCCTAACCCAAACCCTAAACCTCACACTAACGCTAACCCTAAAACTCAATCTACCCTCACCCTAACCCTAAAACTAACCCTAACCCTCACCCTTATTTTAACCCTCAACCTCAGCCTAAACCTCACCTTTACCCTTACCATCATCCTCACCTTAACCCTCACCCTAACCCTAAACCTCATCCTAACCCTCACCCTAAGTGTAAAAATAACCCTCACCATAACCATAACCCTCAACCTCAACCTCACCCTCAGCCTAACCCTAAGCCTAACCCTAAACCTAACCCTAACACACAAACGCACCCTCACCCTGAACCTAATCCTAACCCTAACCCTAACCCTTACACTCCCCGTAACTCTCAACCTAACCCTAACCCTAACACTCACCCTAACTCTCAGCCTCACTCTCACCCTAACCCTAATCCTATCCCTAACCCTCATCCTAACCCTCCCCCTAACCCTTACACTAAACCTCACCCTAACCCTAACCCTCAAACTGAACCTCACCCTTAGCCTAAACATTAGCCTAAACCTAAAACTAAACCTAACACACACACTCAACCTCACCCTAACCCTAATCCTAACCCTAACCTTCCCCCTCACCCTCACCGTCAGTGTAAACCTAAGCCTAACCCTAACCCTAAACATAAAACAAACCTAACCCTTACCCAAATCCTAATCCTAAGCCTAACCCTAAGCCTCACGCTCAGCCTCACCTTTACCCTAACTCTAACCCTATATTTCACACTCACCTTAACCCTAACCCTAACCCTAACCCTAAACCTCATCCTAACCCTCCCCATAACCCTAACCCTAACCCTCAACCTAACCCTAACCCTCAAACTCACCCTCAACCTCAGCCTAAACCTAAGTCTAAACCTAAAACTAAACCTAACACACTCACTCACCCTCAACCTAACCCTAATCCTAATCCTAACATTCACCCTCACCCTCACCCTCAGTATAAACCTAAGTCTAACCCTAACCCTAACCATCACACTCAACCTAACCATTACCTTAATCCTAATCCTAACCCTAATCCTAAGCCTCACCCTCAGCCTCAACTTTACCCTAACTCTAACTCTATACCTCACACTCACCATAACCATAACGCTAACCCTAACCCTAAACCTCACCCTAACACTAACCCTAAATCTCAACCTCAGCCTAGCCCTCACCCTAACCCTAATCCTAACCCTAAACCTCATCCTAAACCTCCCCATAACCCTAACCCTAACCCTAACCCTCAAACTCACCCTGAACCTCAGCCTAAAACTAAGCCTAACACTATACCTAACACTAACCCTCACACTAACCCTAACCATAACCCTAATCCTAACCGTATCCCTCACACTCACCCTAACCCTCACCCTAAACTTAACCATAAACCTAACAATAACCCTAACCCTAAACCTCACCCTCAGTCTCACCCTAAACCTAATTCTAACCCTAAACCTCAAACTCACAGTAACCCTAAGCTTAAACCTCACACTCACACTCACCCTTGCCCTTACCCTAACCCTAATCCTAACCCTAAACCTCATCCTAACCCTCCTCCAAAAATCTAACCCTCACCCTCAACGTCACCCTCAGCCTAACCCTAAGCCTAACCCTAAACTTAAACCTAACACACACACTCACCCTCACTCTATCCCTGATCCTGTCCCTAACCCTAACCCTAACCCTAACCCTCCCCCTAACTATCACCCTAAACCTAACACTAAAACTAAGCCTTACCCTAACCCTCAACCTTAACCTCGCCCTAACCCTAACTCTAACCCTAAACCTCACCCTCATTCTAACCCTAACTCTAACCCTAACCCAAACCCTAAACCTCACCCTAACACTAACCCTAACACTAACACACACCCTCACCCTCATTCTATTTCAAGCCTAACCCTATCCCTCACACTCACCCTAAACCTAACCCTAAACCTCAACCTAACCCTCACCCTCACCCTCAACCTCAGCCTAACACTAATCCTACTCCTAACCCTAACCCCAAGCCTCACCCTCAACCTAACCCTCACCTTAAGCCTAAACCTAACATTAATCCTAACCCTAACCCTCACCCTCAGCCTCACCCTAAATCTAACTCTAACACTAAAACTCACCCTGACCCTAACCCTAACCCTAACCCTATCCCTAAACCTCATCCTAGCCCTAACCCTAACCCTCACCCTCACCATAACCTTAACCCTAACCATAAAGCTAAAATAACGCTAACCCTAACCCTAACCCTCACCCTAACCCTAACCCTCAACCTCACCCTCACCCTCAGCCTTACCCTAAGCCTAACCCTAACCCTAACGCTCACACTAACCCTAACTCTTACCCTAAACCTAAGCCTAACCCTAAGCCTAAACCTCACCTTCAACCTAACCCTAAATCTAACCCTAACCCTAACCCTCAACCTCACCCTCACCCTCAGCCTTACCCTAAGCCTAAACCTAACACTAACGCTCACACTAACCCTAACCCTTACCCTAAACCTAAGCCTAACCTTAAGCCTAACCCTCACCTTCAACCTAACCATAAATCTAACACTAACCCTAAACCTCACCCTCACCCTAACCCTCACCCTTACCATTACACTCAAACTCAGCCTAACCCTGAACTTTACACTTATCGTCAATCCCACCCTAACCCTCACTCTAACTCTAACACTCACCCTAACCCTAACTCTAACACTAACCCTAATACTAACCCTCACCCTAACCCTAACACTAACCATCACCCTAACCCTAATCCTCACCACCACCCTCACCCTCAGCCTAACACTAAGCCTACGCCTAACCCTAACCCTAAACCTCACACTCACCCTCACCCTAACCCTAACCCTAACCCTAATCCTAAACCTCAACCTAACCCTAAACCTAACCTTAACCCTAACACTTACCCTAAACCTAACCCTCCACCTACCCCTCCAACTAAACCAAAGTCTAACCATAAACCTAATCCTCACCATAACACTAATCCTAGGCCTAAACCTAAACCTCACCCTAACCCTAACACTCACCCCCACCTCACCCCAATCCTAACCCTAACCCTCACCCTAAACCTTAATCTCACCCTCACCGTAACCCTAACCATCATCCTAACCCTCACCCTAACCCTAACCCTAAACATTACCATAAAACTAACCCTAATCTTCACCTTCACCGTAGCCCTCACCCTAACCCTACTCGTAAACCTAATCCTCATCCTAACCCTCACCCTAACTCTTAGCCTAACTCTAACCCTAACCCTAACCCCAAAACTCACTCTAACCCTAACACTAACCCTACCACTAACACTAACCCTAAACCTAACCATAATCCTAACCCTAAACCTAACCCTAATCCTCAGCCTCACCGACACCCTAACCCAAACCCTAACCCTAACCGTCATCCTAACTCTAAGACTAACCATAACCCTAATCCTAACCCTCACACTCACCCTCACCCTAACCCTAATCCTAAACTTAACCCTATCCCTAACCCTAACCCTCACCCTAACCCTCAGCCTAGCCCTCACCCTTACACTTATCCTAACCCTAATCCTCACCCTAACCATAACCCTCACCCTCACCCTAACCCTCTCCCTAAGACTTACCCTCACTCTAACACTAACCCTAACCCTAACACTAACCCTCACACTAACCCTAAACATCACCCTAACACTAACACTCACCCTAAGTCTAACCCTAACCCTCACCCTCACCCTATCCTTCACCCTAAACCTAACCCTCATCCTCACCATAAACCTCACTCTAAACCTAACCCTCACACTAACCCTAACTCTACCCCTAACAATAACACTAATCCTAACCCTAAACCTAACTTGAACCCTAACCCTAATGCTAACACTCAACCTCTCCCTAACCCTAACCCTCACCCTAACCCTAAATGTACCCCTAAACCTCACCCTCACCCTAACCCTAACTCTAACCCTAACCCTAACACTAAACCTCATTGGAACCCTAAACCGAAACCTTACCCTCACTTTAAATGTAACCCTAACCCTAAACCTAACAATAACCCTAACCCTAACCCTAACCCTCACCCTAAACATAACACATACCCTAACCTTAACCCTCACCCTAAAACTAACCCTAACCCTCACCCTTATCTTAACCCTCACCGTCAGCCTAAACCTCACCTTTACCCTTACCTTCATCCTCACCCTAACCCTATACCTCATCCTAACCCTCGCCCTAAGCATAAAACTAACCATCATCCTAAACCTAACCATCACCCTCACCCTAGCCTTCAACCTAACCCTAATCCTAATCCTAACCCTCATCCTAACCCTCACCTTAACCTTAACCATAACGATCAAACCTAAACATAATCCTCACCCCCACCCTCACCCTCAGCCTAACCCTAAGCCTAAGCCTAACCCTAACCCTAAACCTAACCCTAAACCTCACCCTCACCCTAGCCCTCACCCTCACCCTAATCCTTACCCTAACCCTCAACCTATCCCTCACCCAAACACTAAACCTAACCCTCAACCTCACCCTCACCCTAACCCTAATCCGAACCCTAATGCTCAATCTCACCCTAACCATCACCCTCAACATAACCCTTACCCTAACACTCAACCTAAACCTAAACTTAAACCAAACCCTAACTCTCACC
The DNA here is from genome assembly GCF_024711535.1 of Dipodomys merriami. Lineage (NCBI taxonomy): Eukaryota > Metazoa > Chordata > Mammalia > Rodentia > Heteromyidae > Dipodomys > Dipodomys merriami. The sequence continues at coordinate 42,188 of NW_027203191.1, forward strand.
CTTACCCTAACCATAACCCTCACCCTAACCCTAACCCTAAACTTCACCCTCACCCTAGCCCTCTCTCTCAACCTCACCCTCAGCCTAACCCTAACCCTAAACCTAAACCTAACGCTAACACACACACTCACCCTCACCCTAAACCTAATCCTAACCCTAACTCTCATCCTAACCCTCCCAATTATCCTAACCCTCAACCTAACCCTAACGCTCACCCTCAGCCTAATCGTAAGCTTAGCCCTAACCCTAACCCTCACACTCAACCTAACCCTATCTGTAAACCTCATCCTAGCCCTAAACCTAACCCTCACCCTCACCCTCACAATAAACGGAACCCTAACCCTAATGCTAAGAACAATCCTAAACCTAACCCTAACCCTCACCCTAACCATAACCCTCACCCTAACCCTAACCCTCACCCTAACATTTACCCTAACCCTATCCCTAACCCTCACACTAACACTGACCCTCACCTTAACACTAACCCTAACCCTAACACTACCCTAAACATCAAACTATACTTAAACCTCACCCTAACCCTAACCCTAAACCTCAACCTCTCCCTAGAACTCACCCTAACCCTAACCCTCATCCTCACCCTAACTTCACACTAACCCTAACACTAATACTCAATCTAACTCTCACCCTCACCCTAACCCTCACCCTAACCCTCACCCTAACCCTAACCCTTACCCTTACTGTAACCCTCACCCTCAGCCTAACCCTCAACTTTACCCTTACCGTCACCCTCACCCTAACCCTCACTCTAACGCTAACCCTCACCCTAACCATAACTCTACCCCTAAACCTCACCCTCAGCCTAACCCTAACTCTAACCCTAACCCTAACACTACCCTCACCATAAACTTAACCATAACCATCACCCTAACCCTAATCCTCACCCCCACCCTCACCCTCAGCCTAATCCTAAGCCTAAGCCTAACCCAAACCCTAAACCTCACACTCACCCTCAGCCTAATCCTAATCCTAACCCTAAACCTAACCTAAACCCAAAACCTCAACCTAACCCTGACCCTAACCTTAAACCTAACATTAACCCTAACCCTAACCCTCGACGTGACCCTCCAGCTAAACCTAAATCTAACCATAAACTTAACCCTCACCCTAACACTAATCCAAACACTAACCCTAACCCTAAAACAAACCCTCACACTAATCCTAACCCTCACTCTAATCCTCATCCTAACCCCAACCCTCATCCTAACCCTCACCCTCAGTGTAACCTTAAGCCTAAACCTAACCCAAACACTCACACTCACCCTAACCCTTAACCTAATCCTAATCCTAACCCTAAACCTAAGCCTCACCCTCAGCCTCAACTTTACTTTCACTCTAACCCTGTACCTCACACTCACCTTAACCCTAACCCTAACCTGAAACCTCACCCTAACACTAACCCTAAACCTCAACCTCACCCTAGCCCTCACCGTAACCCAAATCCTAACCCTAAAACTCATCCCAACCCTCCCCATAACCCTAACCCTAACCCTCATCCTAACCCTAAACCTCATCCTCACCCTCACCCTCAGCCTAAACCTAAGCCTAACCCTAAACCTAACCCTAACCCTCACACTCACTCTAACCTTAACCCTAATCCTAATCTTAACCCTAACCTTCACCCTTATCCTCCCCCTAAACTTAACCCTAAACATAACACTAACCCTAACCCTAACCCTCTTTCTCAGCCTCACTCTAACCCTAAACCTCACCCTCACCCTAACCCAAACTCTAACCCTAACCCAAACCCTAAACTTCACCCTAACACTAACCTTAACCCTAACCCACACCTTCACCCTCAGCCTAATTCTAAGCCTAACCCTAACCCTAACCCTCACACTCACCCTAATCCTAACCCTAAACCTCACCCTAACCTTAACCCTCACAATCACCCTAACACTAATACCTATCCTACTCCTAACCCTAACCCTAACCTCACCCTAACCATAACCCTTACCCTTACCGTAAACCTCAACCTCAGCCTAAACCTCACCTTTAACCTTACCGTGACCTGCACCATAACCCTCACTCTAACACTAACTATCACACTAACCCTAACTCTACCCCTAAACCTCACCCTCACCCTAACCCTAACTCTAACCCTAACACTAACCCTCATTCTAAACCTAACCCTTACCCTCACCCTAACCCTAATCCTCACCCCACCCTCACCCTCAGCCTAATCCTAAGCCTAAGCCTAACCCTAAACATAAACCTCACACTCACCCTCCACCTAACCCTAATCTTAACCCTAATCCTAAGCCTCATCCTCAACAGCACCTTAACCTTAACTCTAACCCTATACTTCACACTCACCCTGACCCTAACCCTATCCCTAACCCTAAACCTCACCCTAACCTTAACCCTAAACCTCACCCTCGCCCTCAGCCTCAGCTTAACCCTAAGCCTAACCCTAACCCTAACCCTAACCCTCACACTCACCCTAACCCTAATCCTAAACTTAACCCTCACCCTCACACTAACCCTCCCCCTAAACCTAACCCTAAACCTAACACTAATGCTAACACTAACTCTCACACTCAGCCTCTCCCTAAACCTAACTCTAAACGTAAACCTCTCCCTCACCCTAACCCTAACCCTAACTCTAACCCTAACCTTAAACCTCACCCTCACACTCACCTTAGCCCTTACCCTAACCCATATCCTAACCCTAACCCTCATCCTAACCCTCCCCCTAACCCTAACCCTCACTGTCAAACTCACCCTCAGCCTAACCCTAAGCCAAACCCTAAACCTAAACCTAAGACACACACTCACCCTCACTCTAACCCTAATCCTATCCCTAAACCTAACCCTAAACTTAAACCTCCCCCTAACTCTCAACCTAACCCTAACCCTAACACTAACCCTTACCCTAACCCTAAACCTAAACCTCACCCTAACCCAAACTAACACTAAACCTCACCCTCACCCTAAACCTAACTCTAACCCTAACCCAAACCCTAAATCTCACCCTAACACTAACCCTAACCCTAACCCACATCCTCACCCTCAGACTAATCCTAAGCCTATCCCTAACCCTAACCCTCACCCTCAACCTCAGCCTAAGCCTAAGCCTATCCCTAATCCTAACCCTAACCCTCACTCTCACTCTAACACTAACCCTAATTCTACTCCTAACCCTAACCGTAACCCTCATTCTCAACTTAACCATCACCTTAAGCCTAACCCTAAAATTAATCCTAAGCCTAACCCTCACACTCTGCCTCACCCGAACCCTAAATCTAACACTAGGGTAACTAACCCTAACCCTATCCCTAAACCTCATCCTAGCCCTAACCCTAAAACTCACCCTCACCCTCACCATAACCTTAACCCTAACCCTAACATAACAATAAACCTAACCCTAACCCTAAACCTCACCCTAAACATAACCCTCACCCTAACCCTAACCCTCACCCTAACACTTACCCTCACCCTAACACTAACACTACCCCTAACACTAAACCTCACACTAACCCTAACCCTGACCATCACCCTAACCCTAATTCTCAGCCCCACACTTACCCTCAGCCTAAACCTAAGCCTAAGCCTAACCCTAACCCTAAACCTCAAACTCACCCTCACCCTAACCATAATCTTAACCCTAAACCTTACCCTAACCCTAAACGTCAACCTAACCCTCAACCTAACCTTAACCCTAACACTTAAGCTAACCCTAAGCCTCGACCTAACCCTCCAACTAAACCTAAATCTAACCATAAACCTCACCCTCACCCTAACCCTTATCCTAACTCTAACCCTAAACCTCACCCTAAACCTAACACTCACTCTCACCCTCACCCTCACCATAACTCTAATCCTAACCGTAACAATAACAGTAATCCAAACTCTAAACCTAAACCTAACACTAACCCTAACCCTAATGCTAACTCTCAACCTCACCCTAACCCTAATCCTAACCCTAAGCCTCACCCTAAGCCTAATCCGCACCCTCATCATAACATTAACCCTCATCCTAACGCTCACCCTAACCCTAACCCTAACCCTAAACATTACCATCTCACTAACCGTCATCCTCACCTTCACCCTAGCCCTCACCCTAACCCTAATCGTAACCTAATCCTTATCCTAACCCTCACCCTAACTCTAAGCCTAAACCTAACCCTAAACCTAACACCACCCTCAATGTAACCCTAACACTAACCCTAACACTAACCCTAAACCTAACACTAAACCTAAACATAAACCTAACCCTAACCCTCAGCCTCACCCTCACCCTAACCAAAACCCTAACCCTAACCCTCAATCCTAACGCCAAGCTTAAACCTAACCTAATCCTATCCCTCACCCTAACCCTAATCCTAAACCTAACCCTATCCCTAACCCTAACCCTCACCCTAACCCTCAGCCTAGCCCTCACCCTTACACTTATCCTAACTCTAACCCTCACACTAACCATAACCCTCATCATAAACCTACCCCTCACCCTAACATTTACCCTCACCCTAACACTAACCCTAACCATAACAGTAACCCTCACACTAACCCTAAACATCACCCTAACCCCAAACCTCACCCTAACACTAACCCTAACCCTCACCCTCACCCTAGACTTCATCCTAACCCTAAAACTCATCCTCACCATAAACCTCACACTAACCTTAACAATAATACTCAATCTAACACTCCACCTCACCCTAACACTGACACTAACCCTCACCCTAACCCTAACCCTCACCCTTACCGTAAACCTCACCCTCAGCCTAACCCTCACCTTTACCCTTACCTTCACCCCCACGCTAACAGGGACCCTAACCCTAAGCCTCACACTAACCCTTAATGTAACCCTAAACCTCACCCTCTCCCTAACCCTAACTCTAACCCTAACCCTAACACTAAACCTCACCCTAACCCTAACCCTAAACCTCACCCTCATCCTAACCATAACCCTCAGCCTAACCCTAACCCTCACGCTAACACTTACCCTCACCCTAACACTAACCCTAAACCTAACACTAACCCTCACACTAACCGTAACCCTCACCCTAATCCTAAACCTCTCCCTAACCCTAACCCTATACCTAATACTAACCCTCACCCTAGCCCGCACCCTAACCCTAATTCTAACCCTCACCTTCACCCTAACGCTAACCCTCATCCTCACCCTAAACCTCACACTAACCCTAACCCTAAATCTAAATCGAACCCTCACCCTAACCCTAAACCTAACACTAACCCTTACCCTAAACCTAAACCTAACCCTAACACTCAACCTTACCTTAACCCTCACCCTCAGCCTAAACCTCACCTTTGCCCTTAACATCATCCTCACCCTAACCCTCACCGTAATCCTAAACCTCATCCTAACCCTCACTGTAACGGTAAACCTAACCATCACACTAACTCTAACCCTCACCCTCAGCCTCACACTCAGCCTAAACCTAAGCCTAAGCCTAACCCTTAATCTAACCCTCACCCTCACCCTAGCCCTCACCCTAACCCTAATCCTAATGCTAACCCTCATCCTAACACTCACCCTAGCCCTATCCCTAACCATGACCCTAAACCTTATCTTCACCCCCACTCTCGCCCTCAGCCTAACCCTAAGCCTAAGCCTAAGCTGAACCCTCACACTCACCCTCAACTTTACCCTACTCCTAACCCTAACTCTAACCATAACCCTAACATAACTCTCAACATAACCCTCATCCTAACCTTAACCCTAAAAATAACCCTAACTCTAACCCTCGACCTAATCCTCCAACTAACCCTAAATCTAAACCTAAACCTCAACCTCAACCTCACCCTAACTCTATTCCTAACCCTAACCTTCAACCTCACCCTAACCCAAACCCTAACCCACCCTCAACCTCACCCTCACCATAACTCTAACCCTAACCCTAACAATAACACTAATCCTAACTCTAAACCTAACCTTAACCCTAACCGTAATCCTAACACTCACCCTCACCCTAACCCTAATCCTAATCCTAACCCTCATCTTAACCCTAATCCTCACCCTCACTGTAACCCTAACCCTCAACCTAAACTTCACCTTAACCCTAACCCTAAACCTTAATCTAACACTAACCCTAACAATCACCCTCAACCTAGCCCTCACCGTAACCCTAACCTTAACCCTCACCCTAACGCTAACGCTAACCCTAAACCTCAACCTAACCCTAAACCTCACGCTCGCCATAACCCTAAGCCTCACCCTAACCCTAAACATAACCGAACCTTAACTCTCACCCTAACCCTATCCCTAACCCTCCACCTAACCCTAACCCTCACCCTCACCCTCACCCTCAGCCTAACCCTAAGCCTAACTATAACCCTCACACTCACTGTAACACTTACCCTAATCATAATAATAACCCTAACCCTAACCCTCACCTTCAGCCACACCCTAACCCTAAATCGAACCCTAAACTTCACCCTCTCCCTAACCCTAACAATAACCATAACCTTAAACCTCACCCTCACACTCACCCTAGCCCTTACCCTAACCCTAATCCTAACCCTAACCCTCATCCTAACCCTCCCCCTAACCCTAACTCTCACCCTCAACCTCACCCTCAGCATAACCCTAAGCCTAACCAGAAAAATAAACCTAACACACACACTCACCCTCACTCTCACCTTAATGCTATCCCTAATCCTAACCCTAACCCTCACCCTAAATCTCACCCTAATCGTAACGCTAAACCTAACCCTTACCATTAACCTCAACCTAAACCTCACCCTAACACTAACTCTAACCCTCAACCTCACCCTCACCCTAACCCTAACTCTAACCCTAACCCGAAACCTAAACTCACCCTAACACTAAAACTAACCCTAAACCTCAACCTAACCCTCCAACTATACCTAAATCTAACCATAAACCTCAAACTCACCCTAACCCTAATCCTAACCCTAACCCTAAACCTCACCCTAACCCTAACCCTAATCCTCATCCTAACCCTCACCCTAACTCTAAGCCTAAACCTCACTCTAACCCCAATCCTAACCCTCCCCGTAACGGTAAACCTAACTTTAACCCTAACAATAACCCTCACACTAACCCTCAGCCTCACCCTAACCAAAAACCTCACTCGAACCCTATCCCTCATCCTAACACTTACTCTCACCTTAACACTAACCCTAACCCTCATCCTCACCCTAAACCTCACACTAACCCTAACACTAATCCTCAATCTAACCCTCACTCTAAACCTAACCCTAACACTTACCCTAAACCTAAACCTAACCCTAACACTCACCCTTATCTTAACCCTCACCCTCAGCCTAAACCTCAACTTTACCCTTACCACAATCCCCACCCTAACCCTCACCGTAACCCTAAACCTCATCCTAACCCTCACCCTATTCGTAAAACTAACCATCACCCTAACCCTTACACTCACCCTAAAACTAATCCTAAACCTAACCCTCATCCTAACCCTCACCCTAACCCAATCCCTAACCATCACCCTAAACCTAATCCTCACCCCCACCCCCACCCTCAGCCTAACCCTAAGCCTAAGACTAACCCTAACCCTAACGCTCACATTCACCCTCACTCTAATCCTAACCCTAAACCTAACCATAACCCTAAACCTCAACCTAAACCTCACCGTATCCTTAACCCTAAAAGTAACCCGAACCCTAACTCTCGACCTAACCCTCCAACTAACCCTAAATATAACCCTAAACCTCACCCTCACCCTAACCCTGACCCTAAACCTCACCCTAACTCTAACTCTAACCCGAACCCTCACCTCACCCTCACCCTCATCATAACTCTAACCCCAACCCTAACAATAACATTAATCCTAACCCTAAACCTAACCATAAGCCTAACCCTAACCTTAATCCTAAAACTCACCCTCATGCTAACCCTAATCCTAACACTAACCCTCACCCTAAACCTAATCCTCACCCTCACTGTAACCCTAAGCCTCAACCTAACCCTCACCCTAACCCTAACCCAAAACCTAAACCTTAATGTAACACTAACCCTAACCCGCACCCTCACCCTAGACCTCACCCTAACCCTAATCATAACACTAATCCACATCGTTACTCTCACTCTAAACCTAAACTTAACCCTCACCCAAACCCTAACACTAACTCTCAACCTAAACCTAACCCTAGCCCTCACCCTAACCCTAACCTTCACCCTCACTCTCACTCTCAGCCTAACCCTAAGCCTAACACTAACCCTAATGCTCACAATCACCCTAAACCTTACCCTAAAACTAATCCTAACCCTAAGCCTACACTTCACCCTCAACCTAACCCTAAATCTAACACTAACCCTAACCCTAACCAACAACCTCAGCCTCACCCTAACCCTAACTCTAACCCTAAACTTCACCCTCACCCTCATCACAACCCTAATCCTAACCCTAAACCTCACACTAACCCTAACCCTAACCCTAACCCTCCACCTAACCCTCACCCTAACACTAAACCTAACCTTCACCTCACCCTCACCCTCACCCTAATCTGAACCCTAACCCTCAACCTAAACCTAACCCTCAACCTCACCATAACCCTTACACTAACACTCAACCTAAACCTAAACTTAAACCGAACCCTAACTCTCACCCTTACCCTAACCATAAACCTCACCCTAAACCTAATAATAAACCTCACCCTCACCCTAGCCCTCAACCTCAACCTCACTCTCAGCCTAACCCTAAGCCTAAACCTAAACCTAAACCTAACACACACACTCACCCTCAAACTAACCCTAATCCTAACCCTAGTCCTCATCCTAACCCTCTCCATAACCCTAACCCTCACACTAACCATTACCCACAACCTTCACCATCAGCCTAATCGTAAGCCTAACACTAACCCTAACCTGAAACCTAAACCTCACCCTAACCTTAACCCTCACTCTCAACCTCAGCCTAACACTAAGCCTATACCTAACCCTAACCCTAACCCTCACACTCATCCTAACAAAAACCCTAACCCTACTCCTAACCCTAACTCTAACCCTCACCCTCAAACTAACACTCACCTTAAGCCTAAACCTAATTTTAATCCTAAACCTAACCTTCACCCTCAGCACCACCCTAACCCTAAATCTAACACTAAACCTCACCCTGACCCAAACCCTAACCCTAACCTTATCCCTAAACCTCATCCTAGCCCTAACCATAATCCTCACCCTCACCCTCACCATAACTGTAACACTAACCATAATGCTAACAATAATCCTAAACCTAACCCTAACCCTCACCCTAACCATAACCCTCACCCTAACCGTAACCCTCACCCTAACACTTACCCTCACCCTAACAATAACCCTAACCCTAACACTAAACCTCACACTAACCCTAACCATCACCCTAACCCTAAACATCACCCTAACAATAACGCTAAACCTCACCCTCACTCTAGACCTCGCCCTAAACCTAACCCTCATTCTCACCCTAAACTTCACACTAACACTAACACTAATCCTCAATCTAACCCTCACCCTCACCCTAACCCTAACCCTCACCCTTAACGTAACCCTCACCCTCAGCCTAACTCTCACCTTTAGCATTACCGTCACCCCCACCCTAACCCTAATTCTAACCCTAACCCTAATTCTAACCCTAACCCTAACACTAAAACTCACACTAACCCTAACCCTAACCATCACCTTAACCCTAATCCTCACCCCCAGCCTCACCCTCAGCTGAACCCTAAGCCTAAGCCTAACCCTAAACCTAATGCTCACACTCACCCTCAACTTAACCCTAATCCTAACCATAACCATAACCCTAAACCTCAACCTAACCCTCAACAGAACCTTAACCCTAACACTTACCCTAACCCTAACCCTCGACCTAATCCTCCAACCAAACCTAAATCTAACCTTAAACCTCATCCTAACCCTAACACTCACCCTCACCCTCACACTCACCATAAATCTAAACCTCACCCTAACAATAACAGTAATCCAAACCCTAATCCTAAAACTAACCCAAACCCTAACCCTAATGCTAACACTAAACCTCACCCTAACCCTAATCCTAACCCTAACACTCAACCTAAACCTAACCTTCACCGCAACCTTAAGCCTAACCCTCATCCTAACCCTCACCCTAACCCTCACCCTAACCCTCACCCTCACCATAATCCTAACCCTAACCCTAACCATAACCCTAAACCTCAACCTAACCTTAACCCTAAAACTTACCCTAACCCTAACTCTCGACCTAACCCTCCAAATAACCCTAAATCTTACCCTAATCCTCACCCTCACACTAACCCTAATCCTAACCCTAAAGCTAAACGTCACCCTAACCCTAACCCTAACCCTAACCCTCACCCTCACCCTAACCCTCACCCTCACCCTCACCCTCACCATAACTCTAACCCTAACTCTAACAATAAAATTAATTCTAACAATAAACCTAACCCTAACCCTAACCCTAATCCTAACATTCACCCTCACTCTAACCCTAATCCTAACCCTAAACTTCACCCTAACCCTAATCCTCACCCTCACTGTTAAACCTAACCCTCAACCTTACCCTCACCCAACCCTAACCCTAAACCTAAACCTTAATCTAACACTATCCCTAACCCTCACCCTAACCTTAACCCTCACCACAACCATAAACCTAACTCTCATCATAACCCTCACCCCAAAACTAACCCTAACCCTCACCATAATCCTAACCCTAACCCTAACTCAAACCCTAAACCTCAACCTAACCCCCACCCTAACCTTAACCCTAAAACTTACCCTAAACCTAATTCTCGACCTAACCCTCCAACTAACCATAAATCTTACCCTAATCCTCACCCTCACACTAACCCTAATCCTAATCCTAACCCTAAACCTCACACTAACCCTAACCCTAACCCTCACCATCACCCTTACCATAACTCTAACCCTAACCCTAACAATAACATTAATTCTAACAATAAACCGAACCTGAACCCTAACCCTAATCCTGACACTCACCCTCAAGCTAACCATAATCCTAAATCTATCCTTAGCCCTAACCCTAATCCTCACCCTCACTGTAACCCTAACCCGCAACCTTACCCTCACCCTCACACTAACCCTAACCCTAAAACTTAATCTGACACTAACACTAACCCTCACCCTCACACTAACCCTCACCCTAACCCTAATCCTAACCCTAATCCTCATCCTTACCCTCACCCTAACCCTAAACTTAACCCTCACCCTAACCCTAAACCTAACCCTAACCCTCACCCTAACCCTAAACCTCACGCTCACCATAACCTAACACTAACCCTCACCCTAACCCTAAACATAACCGAACCATATCTGTCACCCTAAACCTAACCCTAACCCTCACCCTAACCGTAACCCTAACCCTCACCCTCACCCTCAGCCTAACCCTAATCCTAACCCTAATCCTAACCCTAACTCTCACACTCACCATAACCCTTACCCTAAACCTAACCTTTACCCTAACCCTAACCCTAACCCTAAACCTCACCCTAACAATAACCATAACCCACAACCTCACCCTAACCCTAATCTGAACCCTCACACTCAACCTAACCATAACCCTCACCCTCACACTAACCCTTACACTAATCCACAACCTACCCCTAAACAAAACCAGAACCCTAACTCTTACCCTTACCCTAAACGTTACCCTCAACCTAACCCTAACACTAAACCTCATCCTCACCCTAGCATACCCAACCCTAACCCTAATCCTTACCCCCTTCCTAACTCTCCCCCTAACCCTTACCCTAACCCTCACCAAAACCCTAACCCTCACCCTCAACCTCACCCTCAGCCTAACCCTATGCCTAACCATAAAACTAAACCTAACACACACACTCACCCTCACCCTAAACCTCACCCTAACCCTAACCCTCATCCTAACCCTCCCCATATCCCTAAACCTCACCCTAACCCTAAGCCACACCCTCACCCTCAGCCTAATCCTAAGCCTAAACCTAACCCTAACCACCAAACTCACCTTAACCCTAACCCAAAACATCACCCTAACCTTAACCCTCACCCTCAACCTCAGCCTAACCCTAAGCCTATCCCTTTTCCTAACCCTAACACTAACCCTCACCCTCACCCTAACCCTAATCCTACTCCTAACCCTAATCCTAACCCTCACCTTAAGCCTAAGCCTAACATTAATCCTAAACATAACCCTCAGCCTCAGCCTCACCCTAAACCTAACTCTAACACTAAACCTCACCCTGACCCTAAACCTAAACCTCACCCTCACCCTAGCCCTCACCCTAACCCTAATACTAACCCTATCCCTCATCCAAACCCTCCCCCTGACCCTTACCCTAAGCCTCATCCTAACCCTAAACCTCACCAAAAACCTCACCCTAAGCCTAACCCTAAGCCTAACCCTAAAACTAACTCTAACACACACATTCACCCTCACCATTACCCAAAGACTAACCCTAACCCTCACGCTCACCCTCACCCTCTGTGTAACCTTAAGCCTAACCTAACCTTAACCCTCACACTCACCCTAACCCTTACACTAATCCTAATCCTAACCCTAACCCTACCCCTCAACCTCAGCCTCACCTTAACCCTAACTCTAAACATAAACCTAAACCTCACCCTAACCCTAACAGTAACCATAACCCTAAACCTCACCCTAACCCTAACCCGAAAACTTACCCTCACCCTAGGTCTCACCCTAACTCCAATCCTAACCCTATCCCTCATCTTAACCCTCCCCCTAACCCTAACCCTAACCCTCACCCTCACCCTCACCCTCACCCTAAACCTCACCCTTACCCTAACCTTAAAGCTAATACTAGCTGTAACCCTAACCCTCATCCTCAGCTTTACCCTAACACTAAATCTAACCCTAAACCTCACCCTCACCCTAACCCTAACCCTAAGCCTAACCCTAACCCTCACCCTAACCCTCACCCTAAAACTAACCCTTACCCTAATATTAATCCTAACCCTAACCGTAAGCCTCACCCGCAGCCTCTTATTAAACCTAAATCTAACCCTATACCTCACACTCACCCTAACCCTAACCCTAACCCTAAACCTCACCCTAACCCTAACCCTAAACCTAAATCTCACCCTAGCCCTCATCCTAACCCTAATCCTAACACAAACCCACGTCCTAAACCTCCCTATAACCCTAACCCTAACCCTCACCCTCACCCTCACCCTCAGCCTAACCCTAAGCCTAACCCTAACCCTAAACCTAACCCTCACACTCACACTAACACTAAACCTAAACCTAACCCTAAACCTCACCCTCACCATAACCCTCACCCTAAACCTAACACTAACCCTAACCCTAACCCTCACCCTCAACCAAACCCTAACAATAACTCTAAACCTAAACTTCACAATCACACTAATCCTAACCCTATCCCTAACCTTAAACCTCACCCTAACCCTAAACCTAAACCTCACCCTCGACCTAGCCCTTACCCTGACCCTAATCCTAACCCTAAACCTCATCCTAAACCTCCCCTTAACCCTAACCCGCACCCTCAACATCACCGTCAGCCTAAACCTCAGCCTAACCCTAAAGCTGACCCTAACACACAAACTCACCCTCACTCTAACCCTAATCCTATCCCTAATGCTAACCCTAACCCTCCCCCTAACTCTCACGCTAACCCTAACCCTAACACTAACCCTTACCCTAACCCTAAACCTCACACTCGCCCTAACCCTAACAATAACCCTAACCCTAATCCTAAACCTCACCCTAACCCATACCCTCACCGTAACACTTACCTTCACCCTAACACTAACCCTAACCCTAACACTAACCCTCACACAAACCCTAAACCTAACACTAACCCTATACCTCAACCTAACCCTCACCCTCAACTTAACCCTAACACTACCCCAAATTCTGATCCTCCCCCTAACACTCCCCCAACCCTGTATCTAACCCTAAACATCACCCTCACCCTCACCCTAACCCTAACCCTAACCCTAAACCCCAAACTAATCCTAACCCTAACCCTCACCCTCACCCTCAACGCAAACTTAACCCTAACCATAACATTAACAATAACTGAAACCCTAAGCCTAACCCTAAACCTAACTCTAATCCTCACACTCACCCTCACCCTCAGCTTAACCCTAAGCCTAACCCTAAACCTATCCCACACTGTAATAAACCTAACCCTAACCCTAACCCTAATGCTAAACTTGACCCTAAACCTAACCCTAATCTTCAGCCTCACCCTCACCTTAACCCAAACCCTAACCCAAACCCTCACCCTAACTCTAAGCCTAAACCTAAACCTAACCTTCACACTCACCATCACCCTAACCCTAATCCTAAATTAACCCTATCCTTAACCCTACCACTCACCATAACCCTCATCCTAGCCCTCACCCTAACCCTATTCCTAACCCTAAACCTCATCCTAACCCTCACACTCATGCTTGGCCTAAGCCTAAGCCTAAGCCTAAGCCTAACCCTCACCCTAACCCTAACGCTAACACTAACCCTAACCTTAAACTTAACCCGAAGCCTAAATCTCACCCTAACCCTAAATCTAACCCTAAACCTCACCATCACCCTAGCCTTCACACTAACACTAATCATAACCCTCATCCTAACCCTCACCATAACATTAACCATAACCCTCACCCTACCACTCACCCTAACCCTAAACTGGAACCTAACCCTCAACCTAAACCAAACCCGCACCCTCACCGTAACCGTTACCCTAACACTCACCCTAACCCTAAACTTAACCGAACCCTAACTCTCACCCTAAACCTAACCCTAAACCTCACCCTAATTCTAATCCTAAACCTCACCCTCAACCTAGCCCTTGCCCTAACCCTAATCCTAACCCTAACCCTCTTCCTAAACCTCCTCCTAACCCTTACCCTAAACTCACCCACACCCTAACCCTCACCCTCAACCTCACCCTCAGCCTAAACCTAATTCTAACCCTAAACCTAACCTTAACACACACACACTCACCCTTACCCTAACCCTAATCCTAACCCTAACCTCACCCTCACCCTCACACTCAGTGTAACTCTAAGCCTAAGCCTAACCCTAACCTTAACCCTCCTACTCACCCTAACCCTTACCCTAATCCTAAACTTAACCCTAACCCTAATCCTCACCCTCAGCCTCACCTTAACCCTAACTCTAACCGTAAACCTCACAACTCACCCTCACCCTAACCCTAACCCTAAACCTCACCCTAACCCTAACTCTAAACATCACTCTCAGCCTAGCCCTCACCCTAACCCTAATCGTAAACCTAACCCTCAACCTAAACTTCCCCATAACCCTAAACCTAACCCTCAACCTCACCCAAACCCTAATCCTCACCCTCACCCTCAGCCTAAACCTAAGCCTAACCCTAACTCTAAACCTAACCCTCACACTCACCCTAACCCTAACCCTAATCCTTATCCTAATCCTAACCCTAACCCTCACCCTCACCCTAACCCTCACCCTTACCCCAACCCTAAACCTAACACTAACTGTAACCCTAACACTCACCCTCTTCTTCAACCTTACCCTAAATATAACCTTAAACCTCATCCTCACCCTCACCCTAACCCCAACCCTAAACCTCACCGTAACCCTAACCCTAAACCTAACCCTCACCCTAGCCCTTACCCTAACCCTAATCCTACCCCTATACTTCATTCAAACCCTCCCCCTAAACTGAATCCTCAGCCTAAACCTAAGCCTAACAATAAACCTAACCCTAACACACACACTCACCCTCAACCTAACCCTAATCCTATCACTAAACCTAACCCTAACACTTACCCTCCCCCTAACCCTCACCCTAACCCTAACCCTTACACTAAACCTAAACCGAACCCTCAACCTAACCTAAACCCTAACCCTAACCCTAACCCTCACCCGAACCATCACCCTCACAGTAATTCAAACCCTAACCCTAACAATAACACTAACACTACCCAAGCCATCAAACCTAACCCTAATTCTCAACCCCACCCTCAACCTCAGCCTAACCCTAAGCCTAACCCTAAACCTAACCCTAACCCTCACACTCACCCAAAACCTTACCCTAATCCTAATCCAAACCCTAACCCTCACCCTCACCCTAACCCTCACCCTAAACCTAACACTAACCCTAACCCGAAACTTCACCCTCAGCCTCACCCTAACCCTAACTCTAACACTAAACCTCACCCTCACAATACCCTTAACCCTAACCCTAACGTTAAAGCTCACCTTCACACTCACCCTAGACCTTACTCTTACCCTAATCCTATACCTAACACTCATCCTAACCCTAACCCTAACCCAAACCCTTAACCTCAACCTCACACTCAGCCTAACACTAAGCCTAACCCTAAACCTAAACCTAACACACAAACTCACCCAGACTCTAACCCTAATCCTATCCTTAACCCTAAACCTCCCCCTAACTCTCACCCTAACCCTAACCCTAACACTAACCCTTAAACTAACCCTCAACCTAAACCACACCCTAACCCTAAATCTAACCCTAAACCTCACCCTCACCCTAACCCTAAATCTAACCCTAACCCAAACCCTAACCCAAACCCCAACCCTAAACCTAACCCATACCCTCACCCTCAGCTGAATCGTAAGCCTAACCCTAACGCTCACACTCATCCTAACCCTAAACCTAAACCTCACCCTAACCGTAACCCTAACCCTCAAACACAGCCTAACCCTAAGCCTATCCCTAACCCTAAACCTAACCCTCACACTCACCCTAACACCAACCTAATCCTACTCATAACCCTAACCCTAACCCTCACCCTCAACCTAACCCTCATCTTAAGCTTAACCCTAACATTAATCCTAACCCTAACCCTCACGCTCAGCCTCACCCTAACACTAACTCTAACACTAAACCTCACCCTGAACCTAACCCTAACCTTAACCCTATGCCTAAACCTCATCCTAGCCCTAACCCTAACCCTCACCCTCACCCTCACCATAAACTTAACCCTAACCCTAAAGCTAACAATAACCCTAACCCCAACCCGAACCTCACCCTAAACATAACCCTCACCCTAACCCTAACCCTCACCCTAACACTTACCCTTACCCTAACACTAACCCTAACCCTGACACTAAACCTCACACTAACCCTTACCATCACCTTTAGCCTAAACCTCACCCTAACACTAACCCTAAACCTCACCCTATCCCTAGACCGCACCATAACCCTAACCCTCATCCTCACCCGAAACTTCACACTAACCCTAACACTAATCCTCAATATAACCCTCAACCTTACCCTAACCATAACACTAACTCTCACCCTAACACTAATCCTCGCACCCAACCTCACCCTTAGCCTAACCCTAAGCCTAAGCCTAACCCTAACCCTAAACCTCACACTCACCCTCACCCTAACCCTAATCCTAACCCTAACCCTAACCCTAACCCTAAAACTCAACCAAACCCTCAACCTAACAACCCTAACACTTAACCTAAGCCTAACCCTCGACCTAACACTTCAACTGAACCTAAATCTAACCGTATACCTCACCCTCACCCTAACCCTAATGATAACCCTAACCCCAAACCTCACCCTAACCCTAACACTCATCCTCACCCTCACCCTCACCATAACTCTAACTCTAAGACCAACAATAAGAATAATCCTAACCCTAAACTTTACCCTAACCCTAATGCTAAAACTCAACCTCACCCTAACCCTAACCCTAACCCTAACCCTCACCCTAACCCTAACCCTCACCCTCACCATAACCCTCACCCTCATCCTAAACCTCACCCTAACCCTAACCCTAACCCTAAACCTTACCCTAACACTAACACTAAACCTCACCTTCACCCTAGCCCTCACCCTAACACTAATCGAAAACCTAATCCTTATCATAACCCTCACCCTAACTCTGTCTAAACTTAACCCTAACCCCAACCCTCACTGTAACCATAACACTGACCCTAACACTAACACTAACCATAAACCTAACCCTAAACCTAACCCTAAACCTCAGCCTCACCCTCACCCTAAGCCAAACCCTAACCCTAACCCTCACCCTAACTCTAAGCCTGACCCCAACCCTAATCCTAACCCTCATATTCACCCTCAACCTAACCCTAATCCTAAACCTAACCCCATACCTAACCCTAACCCTCACCCTAACCCTCAGCCTAGCCCTCACCCTTGCACTTATCCTAACCCTCACCCTCACCCTAACCATAACCCTCGCCCTAAACCTAACCCTCACACTAAAACTTACCCTCACCCTAACACTAACCCTAATACTAACACTCACACTAACACTAAACATCACCCTAACCCTAAACCTCACCCTAACACTAACCCTAACCCTCACCCTCACCCTAGCCTTCACCCTAACCCTAACCCTCATCCTCACCATAAACCTCACACTAACCCTAACACTAATCCTCAATCTAACCCTCAACCTCACCCTAGCGCTAAAACTAACCCTCACAATAACCCTAACACTCACACTTACCATAATCCTCACCCTCAGCCTAACCCTCACCTTTACCCTTACAATCACCCCCACGCTAACCCGCACACTAACCCTAACCCTCACGATAACCCTAAATGTACCCCGAAACCTCACCCTCTCCCTAACCCTAACTCTAACCCTAACCCTAACACTAAACCTCAACCTAACCCTAACCCTAACCCTCACCCTCACCCTAACCATAAACCTCACACTAACCCTAACCCACAACGTAACGCTTACCCTCACCCCAACACTAACCCTAACCTTAACACTAACACTCACACTAACCCAAACCCTCACCCTAATCCTAAACCTCACCCTAACCCTAACCCTAAACCTAATCCTCACCCTCACCCTAGCCCTCACTCTAACCCTAATTCTAACCCTCACCCTCACCCTATCCCTAACCCTCATCCTCACCCTAAACCTCACACTAACCCTAACTCTAATCCTCAATCTAACCCTCACCCTAACCCTAACCCTATACCTTACCCTAACCCTAAACCTAACCCTAACCCTCACCCTTATCTTAACCCTAACCCTCAGCCTAAACCTTACCTTTACCCTTACCATCATCCTCACCCTAAACCTCACACTCACCCTAGCCCCTAACTAACTCTAATCCTAACCCTAACCCTCATCCTAACCCTCCCCCTTACCCTAACCCTCACCCTCAACCTCACCCTCAGCCGAACCATTAGCCTAAACCTAAACCTAAACCTAACACACACACTCACCCTCACTCTAACCCTAATACTATCCCTAACCCTAACCCTAACACTAAACCTTCCCCTAACTCTCACCCTAACCCTAAAACTAACCCTTACCATAACCCTCAACCTAAAACTCACCCTAACCCTAACCCTAAACCTAAGCTTTACCCTAACACTAACCCTAATCCTTACCCTCACCCTAGCCCTCATCCTAACCCTATTTATAACCCTAAGCCTCATCCTAACCCTCACACTAACCCTAACCCTAACCCTCATCCTTATCCTAACCCTAATCCTCAACCTAACAAGAAACCTAACCCTCACACTAACCCTAAACCTAAACCTCACCCTAACCCTAAACTTAACCGAACCCTAACTCTCACCCTAACCCTAACCCTAACCCTCCCACTAACAATAACCCTCACCCTCAACCTCATTCTCAGCCTAACCATTAGCCTAAACCTAAACCTAAACCTAACACACACACCCTCACTCTATCCCTAACCCTGATCCTAAACCTAAACCTCCCCCTGACTCTCACCCTAACCATAAAACTAACACTTACCATAACCCTCAACCTAAACCTCACCCTAACCCTAACTCTAACCCTAAAACTCACCGTCACCCTAACCTTGACTCTAGACCTAACCCAAACCCTAAAACTCACCCTAACACTAAGTCTAACCCTAAACTCCGAATTTACCCTCCAACTAAACCTAAATCTAACCATGAATATCACTTTTACCCTAACACTAATCATAACCCTAACCCTAAACCTAACCCTAACACTAACCCTGACACCCTAACCCTCACCTTCACCCTAACCCTAACCCTTACTCTAACCCTAACCCACA
Source organism: Dipodomys merriami (assembly GCF_024711535.1). NCBI lineage: Eukaryota > Metazoa > Chordata > Mammalia > Rodentia > Heteromyidae > Dipodomys > Dipodomys merriami. Next base: position 62,179 of record NW_027203191.1, read on the forward strand.
CCCTCACCCTCAACCTATTCCGGACACTAAAAATAAACCTAACCCTCACACTCACCCTAACCTTAGGCCTAAAACTCATCCTAACCCTATCCATTACCCTCAAAGTCAGCCTAATCCTAAGCATATCCCTAACCCTAACCCTAACCCTAACCCACACACTCAAACTAATACTAACCCTAATCCTACTCCTAACCCTAACCTCAACCTGACCCTCTCCTTAAGCCTAACCCTAACATTAATCCGAACCCTAACCCTCACCCTCAGCTTCACCCTAACCCTAACTCTAACACTAAACCTCACCCTGACCCTAACCCTAACCCTAACCCTATTCCTAAACCTCATCCTAGCCCTAACCCTAAAACTCACCCTCACCCTCACAATAACTGTAACACTAACCCTAATACTAACAATAACCCTAAACCTAACCCTAACCCTAACCCTCACCCTCAAACTCAGCCTCACCCTAACCTTAAATCTAACACTTAACCACAAACTCACCCAAACCCTAATCTTAACCCTAACCCTAAACCTCACCCTACCCTAACCCTAACCATCACCCCAAACCTCACCTTCACCATAACTCTAACCCTAACCCTAACAATAACACTAATCCTAACCCTAAACCTAACCTGAACCCTAACCCTAATTCTAAAACTCAACCTCACCATAACCCTAATCCCAACCCTAACCCTCACCCTCACCATAACCCTATTCCTCATCCTAACCCTCACCCTAACCCTAACTCTAAAACTAAACCTTACCCTAACACTAACCCTAATCCTCACCCTCACCCTAGCCCTCACCCTAACCCTAATCATAACCCTAATCCTCATCCTAACCCTCACACTAACAATAACCCTAACCCTCATCCTTACCCTAACCCTAACCCTCAACCTAACCCTAACCCTAAAGCTCACCCTAAACCTAACCTTAACCCTCACCCTAACCCTAAACTTAACCGAACCCTAACTCTCACCCTAACATTAACCATAGCCCTCACCCTAACCCTAACCCCCAATCTCACCCTCATCCTCGGCCTAACCCTAATGCTAAACCTAACCCTAACCCTAACCCTCAAACTCACCCTAACCCTGACTCTAATCCTAATCCTAACCCTAACCCTAATCCTCAACCTCACCCTAGCCCTCACCCTAACACTATATCTAACACTAACCCTAAACCTAACCCTCAACCTCAGCCTCACCCTTACCCTAACTCTAAACCTAAAACTCACCCTCACCCTAAACCTAACCCTAAACCTAACCCTAATCCTAACCCTAAACCTCACCCTCACCTTAGCCCTCACCCAAACACTAAACCTAACCCAAATCCTAACCCTCACCCTAACACTAACCCTAACCCTCACCCTCACTCTCACACTAACCCTAGTCCTAACCATAATCCTCATCCTAACCCTCCCCCTAAACCTTACCCTAAACCTCACACTAACCCTAACCCTCAACTTCAACCTCACCATTAGCCTAACCCTTTGCCTAAACCTAAACCTCACCCTAACACATTAACTCACCCTCACCATAACCCAAAACCTAACCCTAACCCTCATCCTCACCCTCAACTTAACCATAACTGTAACCCTATACCTCACACTCAACCTAACCCTAACCCTAACCCTAACCCTAAACCTCACCCTAACACTAAACCTAAACCTCAACCTCTCCCTTGCCCTCACCCTTACCCTAATCCTAACCCTAACCCTCATCCTAACCCTCCCCATATCCCTAAACCTAACACTCACCCTAACCCTCACACTCACCCTCAGCCTAAACATAAGCCTAACCCTAAACCTAAACCTAACCCTCACACTCACCTCACCCTAACCCTAACCCTAATCCTAATCCTAAACCTAACCCTAACCCTCACCCTAACAATAAACCACACCCTAAACCTAACCCTAAACCTAACACTAACCCTAACCCTAAACTTGACGCTCAGCCTCACCCTAAACCTAACTCTAACCCTAAACCTCACCCTAACCCTAACCCTAACCCTAAACTTAAACCTCACCCTCAAACTCAGCCTAGCCCTTACCCTAACCCTAACCCTAACCCTAACCCTAACCCTCATCCTAACCCCCCTCTAACCCTAACCCTCACCCTCAAACTCACCCTCAGCCTAACCCTAAGCCTAACCCTAAACCTAAACCTAACACACATACTCAGCCTCACTCCAACCCTTCTCCTGTCCCTAACCCTAACCCTAACCCTAACCTTCCCTCTAACTCTCACCCTAACAATAACCCAAACACTAACCATTACCATAACCCTCAACCTAAAGCTCACCATAACCCTAAATCTAACCCTAAACCTCACCCTCACCCTAACCCTAAATCTAACCCTAACCCAAACCCTAAACCTCACCATAAGACTAGCCCTAAACCTAACCCACACACTCACCCTCAGCCTAATCCTAAGCCTAACCCTAAACCTAACCCTCACACTCACCCTCAGCCTAATGCTAAGCCTAACCCTGACCCTACCTCTCACACTCACCCTAAACCTAACCCTAAACCTAACCCTCACCCTCAACCTCAGCCTAACCCTAATCGTATCCCTAACCTTAACTCTAACCCTCACACTTACCCTAATACTAACCCTAATGTACTCCTAACCCAAACCCTAACCCTCACCCTCAACCTAACCCTCAACTTAATTATAACCCTAACATTAATACTAACCCTAACCCTCACGCTCAGCCTCACCCTAACCCTAACTCTAACATTAAACCTCACCCTGAACCTAACCCTAACCCCAACCCTATCCTAAACCTTATCCTAGACCTAACCCTAAACCTCACCCTCACCCTCACCATAAACTTAACCCTAACCCTAATGCTAACAAAAACCCTAACCCTAACCATAACCCTCACACTAAACATAACCCTCACCCTAACCCTAACCTTCACCCTAACACTTACCCTCACCTTAACACTAACCCTAACCCTAACACTAAACCTCACACTAACCCTAAGCATCAATGTAATCCTAAACCTCACCCTAACACTAACCCTAAACCTGACCCTATCCCTAGACCTCGCCCTAAACCTAACCCTCATCCTCACCCTAAACTTCACATGAACAATAAAACTAATCCTCAATTTAACCCTCACCCTCACCCTAAACATAACCCTAACCCTCACCCTAACCCTAACCCTCACCCTTACCTTAACCTTCATGCTCAGCCTAACCCTCACATTTACCCTTAACGTCACCCCCACCCTAATACTAACTCTAACCCTAATCCTAACACTAACCCTTACACTTACCCTAACCCTAACCATCACCCTAACCCTAATCCTCACCCCCAACCTCACCCTCAGCCTAACCCTAAGCCTAACCCTAAACCTAAAACTAACACACACATTCTAACACACACATTCACGTTCATTCTAACCCTAATCCTATCCCTAACCCTAACCCTAACCCTCCCCCTAACTCTATATCTAACCCTAAACCTCACCCTCACCCTCACCCAAACCCTAACCCTAACCCTAAACCCCACCCTAACCATAACCATAACCCTCACCCGCACCCTCACCCTCACCGTAACTCTAACCCTAACCCTAACAAGAACACTAAACCTAACTCGAACCATTAACCTAAGCCTAATCCTCACCACCACCCTCACCCTCAGCCTAACCCTAAGCCTAAGCCTAACCCTCACACTAACCCTCATACTCACCCTCACCCTAACCCTAATCCTAAACCAAACCCTATCCCTAAACCTCAACCTAACAATCACCCTCAACCTAACCCTAACACAAACCTGTCCCTAAACCTCAGCCTAATCCTCCGCCTAACCCTAACCCTAACCCTAAACCTCACCCTCAACCTAACTCTAACCCTAACCCTAAACCTCACCCTAAACCTCAATCTAAACCTGAACCTCACCTTCAACCTCACCATTATTCTAAACCTTACCCTAACAATAACACTAACCCTATCCTTAACCCTAACCATAACGCTCACCCTCAGCCTCAACCTCACAGCAAACTTAATCCTAACCATAACACTAACAACAACCCTAACCCTAAGCCTAACCCTAACCCTAACTCTAATCCTCACCCCCACCCTCACCCTCAGCCTAACCCTAAGCCTAACCCTAACCCTAACCCTCAGCATAACCTTAACCCTAACCATAACACTAACACTAACGATAACTCTAAACCTAATCCTAAACCTCACCCTTCCCTACAAATCACTCTAACCCTATTCCTAACCCTAAACCTCATCCTAACCCTCCCCAGAATCCTAAACCTAAACCTCACCCTAACCCTAACACTAAACATAACCCTAAGCCTCAGCCTCACCCTCACCGCAAACTTAACACTAACCATAACACGAACAATAACTATAACCCTAAGCCTAACCCTAACCCTAACTCTAACCCTCACCCCCACGCTCACCCTCAGCCTAACCCTAACCGTAACCCTAAACCTCACCATAACCCTAACGCTAACCCTAATTCTAACACTATCCCTAAACCTAAACCTAACCCTAAACCTAACCCTAATCCTCAGCCTCAACTTCACACTAACCGAAAACCTAACCCTAAAACTCACCCTAATTCTAACCCTAACCCTAACTCTAACCGTCACCCTAACCCTAACCCTAACCACCACCCGAACCCTAATCCTCACCCCCAACCTCGCCCTTAGCCTAACCCTAAGCCTAAGCCTAACCCTAAGCCTAAATCTCACATTCACCATCACCCTAACTCTAACCCTAACCCTAACCCTAACACTAAAACTAAACCTAAATCTAACCCTAAACCTAACCCTAATCCTCAGCCTCACCCTCACCTTAACCCAAATCCTACCCCTAACCGTAACACTAAAACTAAGCCTAACCCTATCCCTAACCTTCACACTCACCCTCACCCTAACCCTAATCCTAAACCTTACCCTATCCCTAACCCTACCCCTCACGATAACCCTCATCCTAGCCCTCACCCTAACACTAATCCTAACCCTAAAGCTCATCCTAACCCTCACCCTAACCCTAACCCTAACCCTCACACGCATGCTCGGCCTAAGCCTAAGCCTAAGCCTAAGCCTAAGCCTAAGCCTAACCCTAACCCTCACCCTAACCCTAACGCTAACACTAACCCTAACTCTAACCATAAATCTCACCCTAACCCTAACCCTAAGGCTAAACCTCACCCTAAACCTAACCCTAAACCTCACCTCACCCTAGCCCTCACCCTAACACTAATCATAACCCTCATCCTAACCCTCAACATAACACTAACCATAACCCTCATCCTCACCCTCACCCTAAACCTAATACGAAACCTAACCCTCAACCTAACCTTAACCCTCACCCTCACCATAACCCTTACATAAAAACTCACCCTAAGCCTAAACTTAACCCACACCCTGACTCTCACACTAACCCTAACCCTAGCCCTCACCCTAATCCTAACCCTAAACCTCACCCTCATACGAGCCCTTTCCCTAACCCTAATCCTAAACCTAACCCTGTTCCTAAACCACCCCCTAACCCTTACCCTAACCCTCACCGTAACCCTAACCCTCACCTTCAACCTCACCCTCAGCATAAACCTAAACCTAACCCTAAACCTATCCCTAACACACACACTCACCCTTACCCTAACCTTAATCCTAACCCTAACCCTCAACTTCACCCTCAAACTCAGTGTAACCCTAAGCCCAACCCTATCCCTAAACCTAACCCTCACACTCACCCTAACCCTTACCCGAATCCTAATCCTAACCCTAACCCTAACCCTCACCCTCAGACTCACCTTAACCCTAACTCTAACTCTAAACCTCACCGTCACCCTAACCCTAACCCTAAACCTCACCCTAACCCTAAGGCTAAACATCACTCTCACCCTAGCCCTCACCCTAACACTAATCGTAACCTAACCGTCAGCTTAACACTCCCCATAACCCTAAGCCTAACCCTAACACTCAACTTCACCGTCAACCTCAGCCTAACCTTAAGCGTAACCCTAACCCTAACCCTCACACTCACACTAACCCTAAAACTAATTCTAATCCTAATCCTAACCAAAACCCTCACCCTCACCCTAACCCTCACCCTTACCCCAACATTAAACCCAACACTAACTGTTACCCTAACACTCACCCTCAGCTTCTCCCTAACCTTTCCTCTAACCCTAAACCTCACCCTCACCCTAACCCTAACCCTAACCCTTAACCTCAGCCTAACCCTAACCCTAAACCTCACCCTCACCCTAGCCCTTACCCGAACCCTAATCCTAACCCTCATTCTAACCCTCCCCCTCAACCGAACCCTCAGCCTATCCCTAAGCCTAACCCTAAACCTAACCCTAACACACACACTCACCCTCAACCTAACCCTAATCCTGTCTTTAAACCTAACCCTAACCCTAACCCTCCGCCTAACTCTCCACCTAACCCTAACCCTTACACTAACCCTAAACCTAATCCTCAACCTAACCCAAAACCTAAACCTAAAACTAACACTCACCTTCACCCTCAACAAAACTGTAACCGTAAACCTAACCCTATCAATAAACCTAACCCTAATCCTAACTCTTACCCTAACCGTAACCCTCACCCTAACCCAAACCCTCACCCTAACACTTACCCTCACCCTAACCCTAACCCTAACCCTAACACAAACCCTCACACTAACACTTACCCTAACCCTAAACCTAAACCTCAACTTAACCCTTACCCTCACCCTAACCCTAACACTAACCCTATCCCTAACCCTCACCCTAACCCTATTTCTAACCCTAAAACTCACTCTCAACCTAACCCTAACCCTAACCCTAAAGCCCACCCTACCTGTAACCTTAACCTTCACCCGCACCCTCATCCTCACCGTAAATCTAACCCTAACCCTAAAAATAACACTAACCCTAAACCGAACCATCATCCTCACCCTAATCCTCACCCCCACAGTCACCCTCAGCCTAACCCTAAGACTAACCCTCACCCTAAATTTCATACTCACCTCACCCTAAACCTAATCCTAAACATAACCCTATCCCTAAACCTCAACCTAACCCTCACCCTCACCCTAACCTTACCACTAACCCTAACCCTCAACCTCTCCCTAACCCTAACTCCAACCCTAAACCTCTCTCTGACACTAAACCTAAATCTAACCCTAAATCTCACAGTAAACCTCACCCTAACCATAAACCTCACCATTACCCTCAACCTCAGCGTAACTCTAAGCCTAACACTAACAATAACACTAACCCTAACCCTAACCCTAATCCTAACCCTAACAATAACCGTCACCCTCAGCCTCACACTCAACGCAAATTTGACCCTAAACCTAACCCCAATCCTCATCCCCACCCTCACCTTCAGCCTAACCCTAAGCCTATACCTAACCCTAACCCTAACCCTAACCCTCACTGTAACCCTAATCATAACCTTAAATCTAACCCTAACATTAACCCTAAAGCTAACACTAATCCTCAGCCTCACCCTCACCCTAAACCAAACCCTAACTCTAACCCTCACCCTAACCCTAAGCCTAACCCCAAATCTAGCCCTCACACTCACCCTCTCCCTAACCCTAATACTAAACCTAACGCTTTCCCTAAACCTAACCCTCACCCTATCCCACACCGTAGTCCTATCCCTAACCCTAGTACTAACCCAAAACCTCATTCTAACCCTCACCCTAACGCTAACCCATACCCTCACCCTAACCATAACCCTAACCCTCACCCTCATGCTCAGCCTAAGCCTAAGCATAAGCCTAAGCCTAACCCTAACCATCACCATAACCCTAACACTAACACGAATCCTAACTCTAAACGAAAACCTCATTCTCACCCTAACATTAAATCTAACCCTAACCCTAAACCTCATCCTAACCCTAATCCTAACCCTCACCCTCACCCTCACCGTAACCGTAACCCTAACCCTAACTCTAACAATAACCCTAAACCTAACCCTAACCCTCAACCTAACCATAACCCTCAACCTAACTCTAACCCTCACCCTAACATTTACCCTCACCCTAACCTAACGCTAACCCTACCACTAACCCTAACCATCACCCTAACCCTAAACCTCACCCAAACCCTAGCCCTCACCCAAACCCTAATCCTAACCCTCATCCTAACCCTCACCCTAACACTAACCCTAACCCTCACCCTCACTCTTACCCGAACCCTAATCCTAACCCTAACCCTCATCCTAGCCCTCACCATAACCCTTACCTTAACCCTCACCCTAAACCAAACTTTCACCTCAACCTCACCTTTAGCCTAACACTTAACCTAAACCTAAACCTAACCCTAACACACACACTCACCCTCACCCTAACCCTAATCCTAACCCTAACCCTCAATCTCACCCTCACCCTCAGTGTAAACCTAAGCCTAACAATAACCCTAACCCTAATCCTCATCCTCAGCCTCACCCTAACCCTAAATCTATCCCTAAACCTCACCCTCACCCTAATCCTAACCCTAACCCCAACATTAAACCTCACCCTAAACCTAAACATAATCCTCATGCTAACACTCCCCCTAATCCTAACCCTCACCCTAACCTCAAACTCAGCCTAACCCTAAGCCTAACCCTAAACCTAAACCTAACACACACACTCACCCTCATTCTAACCCTAATCCTATCCCTAAACCGAACCCTCCCCCAAACTCTCACCCTATCCCTACCCCTAAAAGTAACCCTTACCCTAACCCTCAACCTAACCCTCACCCTAACCCTAACTCTAAACCTAAAACTCACCCTCACCCTAACCCTAACTTTGACACTAACCCAAACCCTAAACCTCACCCTATCCCTAACTCTAAACCTAAAACTCACCCTCACACTCACAGTAACCATAACCCTCACCCTAACACTAACACTAACCCTAACACTGACCCTCACACTAACACTAACCAAAACCCTACCCCTCCCTCTAACTCTATATCTAACCCTAAACCTCACCCTCAACCTCACCCTAACCCTAACCCTAACCCTAAAACCCAACCTAACCATAACCTAACCCTCACCCGCACCCTCACCCTCACCGTAACTCTAACCCTAAGCTTAACAATAACACTAAACCTAACTCGAACAATTACCCTAAGCCTAATCCTCACCCCCACCCTCACCCTCAGCCTAAACTTATAAGCCTAACCCTCACACTAACCCTCATACTCACCCTCACCCTAACCCTAATCCTAAACCTAACCCTATCCCTAAACCTCAACCTGACTCTCACCCTCACCCTAACCCTAACACTAAACCTATATCTAAACCTCAGCCTAATCATCCGCTTAACCCTAAACCTAACACTAAACCTCACCCTCATCCTAACCCTAACCCTTACCCTAAACCTCAACCTAAACCTCACACTAAACCTGACCCTCATATTCAACCTCACCATTACTCTAACCGTAACCCTAACAATAACACTAACCCTAACCCTAACCCTAACCCTCACCCTCAGCCTCACCCTCATCCTCAACCTAAGTCTAACACTAACACTAACCCTAACCCTAACCCTAACCCTATATCTAACCCTAAACCTCACCCTCACCCTCACCCTCACCCTAACCCTAACCCTAAAACCCACCCTAACAATAACCATAACCCTCACCCACACCCTCACCCTCACCGTAACTCTAACCCTAACCCTAACAAGAACACTAAACCTAACTCGAACCATTACCCTAAGCCTAATCCTCACCACCACCCTCACCCTCAGCCTTACCCTAAGCCTAAGCCTAACCCTCACACTAAACCTCATACTCACCCTCACCCTAACCCTAATCCTAAACCTAACCCTATCCCTAAACCTCAACCTAACCCTCACCCTCACCTTAACCCTAACACTAAACCTATCCCTAAATCTCAGCCTAATCCTCCGCCTAACCATAACCCTAACCCTCAACCTCACCCTCACCCTAACCCTAACCCTAACCCTAACACTAACCCTCACCCTAACCCAAACCCAAAACACCACCCGATCCCTAATCCTCACCCCCACCCTCACTTTAGCCTAACCCTAAGCCTAAGCCTAAGCCTAACCCTAAACCTCACACTCACCCTCACCCTCACCCTAAACTTAACCCTAACCCTAACACTAAAACTAACCCTAAACCTAACCCTAAAACTAACCTTAAATCTCAGCCTCAACCTCACTTTAACCCAAACCCTAACCCTAACCCTCACCCTAACTCTAAGCTTAACACTAACCCTAAAATTCACACTCACCCTCACCCTAAACCTAATCCTAAACCTCACCCTATCCCTAACCCTACCCCTCACCATAACCCTCATCCTAGCCCTCACACTAACACTAATCCTAACCCTAAAGCTCATCCTAACCCTCACCCTAACTAACCCTAACACTCACATGCTTGTTCGGCCTAAGCATAAGCCTAAGCCTAAATCTAAGCCTAACGTCACCCTAACCCTATCCCTAACACTCACAGGCATGCTCGGCCTAAGCCTAAGCCTAAGCCTAAGCCTAACCCTAACCCTAACCCTCACCCTAACCCTAACGCTAACACTAACCCTAACTCTAACCCTAAATCTCACCCTAACCCTAACCCTAACCCAAAAGCTAAACCTCACCCTAAACCTAACCGTAAACATCACCTCACCCTAGCCCTCACCCTAACACTAATCATAACCCTCATCCTAACCCTCAATATAACACTAACCCTAACCCACACCCTAACCCTAACCCAATACGAAACCTAACCCTCAACCTAACCCTAACCCTCACCCTCACCGTAACCCTTACCCTAACACACACCCTAACCCTAAACTTAACCCAAACCCTAACTCTCACCCTAAACCTAACCCTAACCCTCACCCTAATCCTAACCCTAAACCTCACCCTCAACCGAGCCCTTGTCCTAACACTAATCCTAAACCTAACCCTCTTCCTAAACCTCCCCCTAACCTTTACCCTAACCCTCACCCTAACCCTAACCCTCACCCTCAACCTCAACCTCTGCATAACCCTAAACCTATCCCTAAACCTATCCCTAACACACACACTCACCCTTACCCTAACCTTAATCCTAACCCTAACCCTCACCTTCACCCTCAAATTCCGTGTAACCCTAAGCCTAACCCTAACCCTAACCCTAACCCTCACACTCACCCTAATACTTACCCTAATCTTAATCTTAACACTAACCCTAAGTCTAACCCTCGGCCTCACCTTAAGCCTAACTCTAACCCTATACCTCACAATCTCCATAACCCTAACACTAACCCTAACCCTAAACCTCACCCGGACCCGAACCCTAAACCTCACCATCACCCTTGCCCTCATCCTAACCCTAATCCTAACCCTAACCCTCATCCTAACCCTCCCCATAACCCTAACCCTAACCCTCACCCTGGCCCTAACCCTCATTCTCACCTTCACCCTCAGCCTAACCCTAAGCCTTAACCCTAACCCTCAAATTCACTGTAACGCTAAACCTAATCCTAATCCTACCACTAACACTAACCTTCAGCCTCACACTAACCCTCACCCTACACCTAACCCTAAACCTAACACTAACCTTAACCCTGACTCTCACCATCAGCCTCACCCTAACCCTAATTCTAACCCTAAACCTCACCCTCACCCTAATCCTAACCCTAACCCTAACCTTAAACCTCACCCTAAACCTAAACCTAATCTTCATTCTAACCCTCCCCCTAACCCTAACTCTCACCCTAACCTCACCCTCAGCCTAACCCTAAACCTAAACATAACACACACACACTCACCCTCATTCTATCCCTAATCCTAATCCTAAACCTAACCCTCCCCCTAACTCTCACCCTACCCCTATCCCTAAAAGTAACCCTTACCCTAACCCTCAACCTAACCCTCACCCTAACCCTAACTCTGACCCAAACCCAAACCCTAAACCTCACCCTATACCTAACCCTAACCCTAACACTCACTCTCACCCTCACAGTAACCATAACCCTCACCCTAACACTAACACTAACCCTAACACTGACCCTCACACTGACCCTAACCCCAACCATAACCCTCCCCCTAACTCTATATCTAACCCTAAACCTCACCCTCACCCTCACCCTAACCCTAACCCTAACCCTAAACCCCACGCTAAGCATAACCATAACATTCACCCGCACCCTCACCCTCAGCGTAACTCTAACCCTAACCATAACAAGAACACTAAACCTAACTCAAACCATTCCCCTAAGCCTAATCCTCACCACCACCCTCACCCTCAGCCTTACCCTAAGCCTAAGCCTAACCCTCACACTAACCCTCATACTCACCGTCACCCTAACCCTAATCCTAAACCTAACCTTATCCCTAAACCTCAACCTATCCCTCACCCTCACCCTAACCCTAACACTAAACCTATCCCTAAAGCTCAGCCTAATCCTCCGCCTAACCCTAACCCTAACCCTAAACCTCACCCTCACACTAACCCTAACAATAAACCTCAACCTAAACCTCACCCTAAACCTGACCCTCACATTCAAACTCACCATTACTCTAACCGTAACTCTAACAATAACACTAACCCTAAACCTAACCCTCACCCTAACCCTCCCCATAACCCTATATCTAACCCTAAACCTCACCCTCACCATCACCCTAACCCAAACCCTAACCCTAAAACCCACCCTAACCATAACCATAACCCTCACCCTAAACCTCACCCTAAACCTGACCCTCACATTCAACCTCACCATTACTGTAACCGTAACCCTAACAATAACACTAAGCCTAACCCTAACCCTAACCCTAACGATAACCCTCATCCTCAGCCTCACTCTCACAGCAAACTTAATCCTAACCATAACACTAACAATAACGCTAACCCTAACCCTAACCCTAACCCTAACTCTAATCCTCACCCCCTACCTCACCTTCAGCCTAGTCCTAAGCCTACCCTAACACTAATCCTCACCATAACCCTAACCCTAATCCTAACCCTAACACTAACCATAACCCTAAACCTAACCCTAAACCTCACCCTCACCCTAGCAATCACCCTAACCCTATTCCTAACCGTAAACCTCATCCTGTCCCTCCGTATAACCCTAACTCTAAACCTCACGCTAACACTAACCCTAAAAATAACCCTAAGCCTCACCCTCACCGCCAACTTAACCCTAACCATAACACTAACAATAACCATAACCCTAAGCCTTACCCTAACTCTAAATCTATTCCTCACCCCCAAGCTCAACCTCAGCCTAACCCTAACCCTAACCCTAAACCTCACCATTACCCTAACCCTAACACTAACCCAAAACCTAAACCTAACCCTAAACCTAACCGTAATCCTCAGCCTCAACCTCACCCTAACCCAAAACCTAACCATAACCCTCACACTAACTCTAACCCTAACCCTAACACTAACCCTCACCCTAACCCTAACCCTAACCATCACCCTAAACCTAATCCTCACGCCTATGCTCACCATTAACCTAACACTAAGCCTAAACCTAACCCTAACCCGAAAACTCACACTCACCCTCACCCTAACCCTAATCTTAAAACTAACCCTAACCGTAACCCTAAACCTCAATCTAACCCTCAACCTAACCTGAACCCTAACACTTAACCTAAACTAACCCTTGACCTAACCCTCCAACTAAACCTAAATCTAACTATAAACCTCACCCTCACCCTAATCCTAACCGTAACCCTAAACCTCACCCTAACCCTAACACTCACCCTCACCCTCAACATAACTCTAACCCTAACCCCAACAATAAGAGTAATCCAAACCCTAAACCTAACCCTAACCCTAACCCTAACTCTAATGCTCACACTCAACCTCACCCTAACCCTAATCCTAACCCTAACCCTCACCCTAACCCTAACCCTCACCCTCACTGTAACCCTCACCCTCATCCTTACCCTCACCCTAACCCTCACCCTAACCCTAAACCTTACCCTAACACTAACCCTAACCATCACCTTCACCCTAGCCCTCACCCTAACCCTAATCGTAAACCTAATCCTCATCCTGAACCTCACCCTAACTCTAAGCCTAAACCTAACCCTAACCCTAACCCCAACCCTGACTGTAACCCTAACACTGACCCTAACACTAACTCTCACCATAAACCTAACCCTAAACCTAAACCTAATCTTCAGCCTCACCCTAACCCTAACACAAACCCTAACCCTAACCCTCATCCTAACTCTAAGCCTAACCCTAACCTTAATCGTAACCCTCATATTCACCCTCACCCTAACCCTAATCCTAAACCTGACCCCATACCTAACCCTAACCCTCACCCTAACCCTCTGCCTAGCCATCACCCTTACACTTATCCTAACCCTAACCCTCACCCTAACCATAACCCTAACCCTAAACCTAAACCTCACCCTAAAATTTACCCTCACCCTAACACTAATCCTGAACCTAATAATTACCCTCACACTAACCCTAAACCTCACCCTAACCCTAAACCTCACCCTAACACTATCCCTAACCCTCACCTCACCCTAGCCTTCACCCTAACCTTAACCCTCATCCTCACCATAAACCTCACACTAACCCTAACCCTAATCCTCAATCTAAAACTCACCCTCACCCTCAGCCTAACCCTAAGCCTAACCCTAAACCTAACCCTAACCCTCACACTCACACTAACCAAAACCCTACTCCTAATCCTAAACCTAACCCTCCCCCTAACCCTCCCCCTAAACTTAACCCTAAACCTAACACTAACCCTAACCCTAACCCTCACCCTCAGCCTCACCCTAACCCTAACTCTAACCCTAAACCTCACCCTAACCCTGAAACTAACCCTAACCTTAAACCTCACCCTCAAACTCACCCTAGCCCTTACCCTAAGCCTAATCCTAACCCTAACTCTCATCCTAACCCTTCCCCTAAACCTAACCCTCACCCTCAACCTCACTCTCATCCTAACCCTAAGCCTAACCCTAAACCTAAACCTAACACACACACTCACCCTCACTCTAACCCTGATGCTGTCCCTACCCTAACCCTAAGGCTAACCCTCCCTCTAACTCTCACCATAACACTAACCCAAACATTAACCCTCAACCTAAACCTCACCCTAACTCTAACTCTATCCCTAAACCTCACCCTCACCCTAAACCTAACTCTAACACTAACCCAAACCCTAAACCTCACCCTAACACTAACCCTAACCCTAAACCACACCCTCACCCTCAGCCTAATCCTAAGCCTAACCCTAACCCTAACACTCACACTCAACCTAACCCTAACCCTAAACCGCATCCTAACCCAACCCTCACCCTTAACCTCAGCCCAATCCTAAGCCTATCCCTAACCTTAACCCTAACCCTCACACTCACCCTAACACTAAACCTAATGTACAACTAACCCAAACCCTAACCCACACCCTCAACCTAACCCTCACCTTAAGCCTAACCCTAACATTAATACTAACCCTAACCCTCACCCTCAGCCTCACCCTAACCCTAACTCTAACACTAAACCTCACCCTGAACCAAACCCTAACCATAATCCTATCTCTAAACCTCATCCAAGACCTAATGCTAACCCTCACCCTCACCATAACCTTAACCCTAACCCTAACGCTAACAATAACCCTAACCCTAACCCTAACCCTCACTATAAACATAACCCTCACCCTACCCCTAAACCTCACCCTATCACTTACCCTCACCTTAACACTAAACCTAACACTAAACCTCACACTAACCCTAACCATCAACGTAAACCTTAACCTCACCCTAACACTAACACTAAACCTCACCCTCTCCCTAGACCTCGCCCTAACCCTAACCATCATCCTCACCCTAAACTTCACACTAACCATAACACTAATCCAAAATCTAACCCTCAACCTCACCCTAAACCTAACCCTAACCCTCACCCTAACCGTAACCCTTACCCTTACCTTAACCCTCACCATCAGCCTAACAATCACATTTACACTTACTGTCACCCCCACCCTAACCCTCACTCTAATCCTAACCCTCACCCTAACCAAAAATCTACCCCTAAACCTCACCCTCACCTTAACCCTCACTCTAACCCTAAGCCTAAGCCTAACTCTAACCCTAAACCTCACACTCACAATCACCCTATCCCTAATCCTAACCCTAACCCTAACCCTAACCCTAACCCTAAATCTCAACCTAACCCTCAACCTAACCTTAACCCTAACACTTAGCCTAACTCTAACCCTCGACCTAACACTCCAAGTAAAACTAAATCTAACCATAAAACACACCCTCCCACTAACCCTAATCCTAACCCTAACCATAAACCTCACCCTAACCCTAACACTCACCCTCACCCTCACCCTCACCATAACTCTAACCCTAACCTAACAATAACAGTAATCCTAACGGTAAACCTAACCCTAACACCAACCCTAATGCTAACACTCAAACTCAACCTAACCCTAATCCTAACCCTAATCCTCACCCTAACCCTCAGCCGAACCCTAAGTCTAACCCTAAACCTAACCTTCACACTCACACTAACCCAAACCCTAATCCTAATCCTAAACCTAACCCTAACCCTCACCCTCACACTAACCCTCACCCTAAACTCTAACCCTAAACCTTACCCTCACCCTAACCATAACCCTAACCTTAAACCTCACCCTCACACTCACCCTAGCCCTTACCCTAACCCTAATCCTAAATCTAACCCTCATCGAAACCCTCCCCGTAACCCAAACCCTCAACCTCAACCTCACCATCAGCCTAACCCTAAGACTAACACTAAACCTAAACCTAACAAACACACTCACCCTCACGCTAACCCTAATCCTATCCCTAACCCTAACCCTAAGCCTAACCCTCCCCCTAACTCTCACCCTAACCATAACCCTAACACTGACCCTTACCCTAACCCTCAACCTAAAACTCACCCTAAACCTAACTAACCCTAACCTTCACCATCACCCTAACGCTAAATCTAAACCTAAATCAAACCCTAAGCCTAACCCTAACCCTAACCCTCACACTCACCCTAACACTAACCCTAATTCCATTCCTAACCCTAACTCTAACCCTCTCCCTCAACCTAACCATCATCTTAAGCCTACCCCTAACATTAATCCTAACCATAACCCTCACACTCAGCTTCAACCTAACCCTAACTCTAACACTAAACCTCAACCTGACCCTAAACCTAAACATAACCCTATCCCTAACCCTCATACTAGCCCTAACCCTATCCCTCACACTCACCCTCACCATAACCTTAACCCTAACCCTAACACTAACAATAACCCTATCCCTAACCCTCATCCTCACCCTAAACATAACCCTCAACCTAACCCTAACCCTCACCCTAACACTTCCCCTTCCCCTAACACTAACCGTAACCCCAACACTAAACCTCACACTAACCCTAACCATCAACTTAACCCTACACCGCACCCTAACACTAACCCTAAACCTCACCCTCTCCCTAGACGTCGCCCTAACCCTAACCGTCATCCTCACCCTAAACTTCACACTAAACCTAACACTAATCCTCAATCTAACCCTCATCCTCATCCTAAACCTTACCCTAACCCTCACCCTAACCCTAACCCTCAACCTTACCTTAACCCTCACCCTTACCGTAACCCTCACGCTGAGCCTAACCCTAAAATTTACCCTTAACCTCAACCCCACCCTAACCTTCACTCTAAACCTAACACTCACCCTAACCCTAACTCTACCCTAAACGTCACCCTCACCCTAACCCTAACTCTAACCCTAACCCTAACACTAACCCTCACCCTAACACTAAACCTAACCATAACCCTAACCCTAATCTTCAACACCACCCTCACCCTTAGCCTAACCGTAAGCCTAAGCCTAATTCTAACCCTAAACCTCACACTCACCCTCACCCTAACTCTAATCCTAACCCTAACCCTATCCCTAAACCTCAACCTAACCCTCAACCTAAACTTAACCCTAACACTTACCCTAAACCTAACCCTCTACCTAATCTTCCAACTAAATCTAAATCTCATCATAAACCTCACTATCACCCTAACCCTAATCCTAACCCTAAACCTAAACCTCACCCTAAATCTAACACTCACCCTCACCCTCACCATAACTCTAAACCTAACCCTAACAATAAAAGTAATCCTAATCCTAAACCTAAGCCTAACACTAACCCTAACCCTAATGCTAAAACTCAAACTCAGCCTAACCCTAATCCTAACCCTAAACCTCACCCTAAACCTAACCCTCATCCTAACCCTAAACCTAACCCTATCCCTAAACCTAAACCTTACCCTAACACTAACGCTAATCCTCACCTTCACCCTAGCCCTCACCCTAACCCTAATAGTAAACCTAATTCTCATCCTAACCCTCACCATAACTCTAAGCCTAAACCTAACCCTAAGCCTAACCCCAACCCTCATTGTAACCCTAACATTGACCCTAACACTAACACTCACCATAAACCTAACCCTAAACCTAACCCTAAACCTAACCCTAATCCTCAGCCTCACCCTCACCCTAACCCAAACCCTAACACTAGCCCTCATCCTAACTCTAAGCCTAACCCTAACCCTCACCCTAACCCTCAGCCTAGCCCTCACCCTTACATTATCCTAACCCTAAACCTCACCTAAACCATAACCCTCATCATAAACCTAACCCTAACCCTAAAATTTACCCTCACCCTAACACTAAACCTAACCCTAATACTAACACTCACACTAACCCTAAACATCACCCTAACCCTAAACCTCAACCTAACCCTAACCCTCACCCTCAAACTCACCCTTAGCCTAACTCTTAGCCTAAACATAAACCTAACCCTAACACACACACTCACTGTCACCCTAAACCTAAACCTAAACCTAATCCTCACCCTTACCCTGAGTGTAACCATGAGACTAACCCTAACACTAACCCTCACACTCACCCTAAACCTTACCCTAATCCTAATCCTAACCCTAACCCTAAGCCTCACCCTCAGCCTCATGTTAACTCTAACTCAAACCCTATACCTCACACTCACCCCAAACAAAACCCTAACCCTAAACCTCACCCTAACACTAACCCTAAACCTCAACCTCACCCTAACCATCAGCCTAACCGTAATCCTAACCCTAACCCTCATTCTAACCCTCCACATACCCTAAACCTAACCCTCAAACTAACACTAACACTCACCCTCACCCTCACCCTCAGCCTAAACCTAAGCCTAACCATAAACCTAAACCTAACCCTCACTCTCACCCTAACCCTAAACCTAATCCTAATTCTAACCCTAACCCCAATCCTCAGCCTCACCCTAACCCTCACCCTAAACCTAACCCTAAACCTAACGCTAACACTAACCCTAACCCTCACCCTCAGCCTCACCTAACCCTAACACTAACCCTTAACCTCAACCTCACATGAACCCTAATCCTAACCCTAACCCTCACTCCAACCCTAACCCTCACCCTCACCGTAACACTAACCCTCATCCTAACCCTCACCCTAAACCTAACCCTAACCCTAAACCTTACCCTAACAATAACCCTAATCCTCACCCTCATCCTAGCCCTCACCCTAACGCTAATCATAACCCTAATCCGCATCCTAACCCTCACAGTAACCCTAACCCTAACCCTCATCTTTACCCTAACCCTAAACCTCAACCTAACCCTAACCCTAAATCTCACCCTAACCCTAACCCTAACCCTCACACTAACCCTAAACTTAACCGAACCCTAACTCTCACCCTAACCCTAACCCTAACCCTCACCCTAACCCTAACCCTCACACTCACCCTAATCCTCATCCTATCCCTAATCCTAAACCTAACCCTATCCCTAACCCTCACACTCACCCTAACCCTGACTCTAATCCTAATCCTAACACTAATGCTAATGCTCATGCTCATCCTAACCCTCACCGAAACACTAACTGTAACACTAACCCTAAACCTATCCCTCAATCTCAGCCTCACCCGTACCCTAACTCTAACCCTAAAACTCATCCTCAACCTAAACCTAAACCTAAAACGAACACTAACCCTAACCCTAAACCTCACCCTCACCCCAGCCCTCACCCTAACACTAATCCTAACCCACATCCTAACCCTCACCCTAACACCATCCCTAACCCTCACCCTCACTCTCATCCTAACCCTAATCCTAACCCTAACCTTCATCCTAACCCTCCCCCTAAACCTTACCCTAAACCTCACACTAACACTAACCCTCAACTTCAACCTCACCATTAGCCTAAACCTTAGCCTAAACCTAAACCTAACCCTAACACACCCACTCACCCTCACCCTAACCCAAATCCTAACCCTAACCCACACCCTCACCCTCACCCTCAGTGTAAACCTAAGCAAACCCTAACCCTAAACCACACACTCACACTAACATTTTCCATAATCGTAATCCTAAACCTAACCCAAAGCCTCACACTCAGCCTCACCTTAACCCTAACTCAAACCCTAAACCTCACACTCACCCTAAACCTAACCCTAACCCTAACCCTAAACATCACCCTAACACTAACCCTAAACCTCAACCTCTCCCTCGGCCTCACCCTAACCCTAATCATAACCCTAATCCTCATCCTAACCCTCCCCATGTCCCTAACCCTAACACTCACCCTAACCCTCACACTCACCCTCAGCCTAAACCTAAACCTAACCCTAACCCTCACACTCATCCTAACCCTAACCGTAATCCTAATACTAAACCTAACCCTAACCCTCACCCTCACCCTAACCCTCACCGTAAACCTAACCCTCAACCTCACCCTCACCCTCACCCTCAACCTCAGCCTAAACCTCACCCTACCCCTAACCATAACCCTAACCCTCACCCTCACCCTCATCCTCACCCCAACCCTAAACCTAACCCTAACCCTCACCCCATCCCTAACCCTCACCCTATCACTAACTCTCACCCTCACCCTCACCCTAATCCTATCCTTAACTCTAATACTAACCCTCAAGCTCACCATAACCCTCACCAAAAAACTTACCCTCAACCTCACCCTAAGCGTAACCCGAAACCTCACAGTAACCCTAACATCCACCCTAACACTAAACCTCAACTTAACCCTCAATCTCACCCTAATTCTCAACCTAACCTTACCTTAAGCCTTACCTAAACTAAACCCTCAACCTCACTCTCACCCTAAACCTCACCCTCACCCTAGCTCACACCCTAACCCTAACCCTAAACCTAACCCTCACACTAAACCTCACACTACCCCTAAACCTTACCCTAAGCCTAACGCTCATCCTAACCCTAACCCTAACCCTAACTGTCACCCTAAACCTACCCCTAAACCTAACCCTCACTCTAACCCTAAACCTCAACCTCAACCTCAAGCTCACCCTCACCCTCAGCCTAAAGCTAGTGCTACCCTAATCCTAACCCTCACTCTAAAACTAAATCTAACCCTAAACCAAACTCTCCCCCTCCCCCTCACCCTCACTCTAATTCTCACTCTAACCCTAACCCTCACCCCCAACCTCACTCTCACCCTCAGCCTAACCCTAGTCCTTACCTTAATCCTAAAACTCAACCTACCCCTGACCCTAACCCTAACCCTCACCCTAACCCTCACCCTCACCATAGTCCACACCCTAACCCTAACCCTAAACCTAACCCTCACACTAACCCTAACCCTAACCCTCACCCTAAACCTTATCCTAACCGTAAACCTAAAACTAACCTTCACCCTAACTGAACCCTAACCCTAACCATAACCTAACCCTAACCCTCACACTAACCCTAACCCTAACCCTCAGCCTAACGCTCATCCTAACCCTAACCCTAACCCTAACCATAAATCTCAACCTAACCCTCATGCTAACCCTAACTCTAACACTAACCCTAAACCTGACCTTCAATTTCACCCCCCCATAACCCTAACTCTAACCCTAAACCTCACCCTCACATTAACCCTAATCCTAACACAAACCGTAAACCTCACCCTAACTCTCACCCTAACCCTCACCCTAAACATCACCTTAACCTTAACCCACACCCTAACCCTAACCATAACCCTCACCCTAACGATAATCTCAGCTTAACCCTAACCCTGAAGTAAACGACACCCTCAACCTCACCCTCACCCTAGCCCTCACCCTCACCCTAGCCCTCACACTCACCCTAACCCTAACACTAAACATCAACCTCATCCTCACCCTCACCCTCAGCCTAAGCCTAACCCTAACCTAATCCTACCCCTCAACCTCACCCTCATCCTCAACCGAACCCTAACCCTAACAATAAATTTAACCCTCACCCTAACACTAAACCTCAACCTCACCCTAAACCTAATCCTAACCCTAACTCTAATCCTAACCCTCACCCTCACCCTAACTCTAACCCTAACCCTCACACTAACCCGAACCCTCACCCTAACTTTAACACTAACCCTAACCCTTACCCTCACAATCACCCTAAATCTAACCCTTACCCTCACCCTAACCCTAACCCTAACAGTACCCCTAAACCTAAACCTAGTCCTCACACTAACCCTATCTGTCACCCACACCTTATCCCGAACCCTCACCCGAACCCTCACACTAACCCTAACCCTAAACCTAACCTTAACACTCCCACTAAACCTAATCCTCACCCTAACTATAACCCTACACATCAGCCTAAACCTCACCCTAACCCAAACCCTAACCCTAATCCTCACCCTATCCCTAAACCTATCCTTAACCCTCACACTCACCCTAGCCCTCACCCTAACCCTACCCCAAACCCTAACCCTAATTCTAAACCTAATTCTCACCCTATCCCTAACCCTTATCCTAACCCTCACACTCACCCTAGCCCTCACCCGAACCTCACCCTAACCCTATCCCTAACCCTAAACCTCACCCTCACCCTAACCAAAACCCTAACCTTCACCCTAACCCCAATCCTAACCCTGACCCTAAACTTAACCCTAAAAGTCACACTAACCCTAACCCTCACCCTAACGCTAACCCTACCCCACAGCCTAACCCTCATCCTAAATCTAACACTAACCCTATCCCTCATGCTAACCCTACCCTAACATTAAACCTAACCCTCACCCTAACGCTAACCCTCACCCTCACCCTCACACTCACACTCACCCTCAGTCTAACCCTAACCCTAATCCTAAACCTAACCCTCATCCACACTCTCACCATAACTCCAACCAGAACCATAACCATAACGCTCCCACTACCCCTCCACCTCACCGAACCCTCACTCTCACCCTAACGCTCACCCTCACCCTAACCCTAACCCTAACACTAACCCTCACCCTAACCCTAAGCCTCACCCTCACCCTCAACCTCACACTCACCCTAACCCTAACCCTCACCATCACCCTAACCCTAACCCTAACTATAACACTCACACTAACCCTAAACCTAACCCTCCCCCTCACCCGAACCTTCACCCTCATCCTCACCCTAAACATCACCCTAACAATAACCCTCACCCTAATCCTAACCCTAACGCTCACCCTAACCCTAACGCTCACCTTAACCCTCAACCTCATCCAAATTCTCACCGTAATCTTACCCTAACCCTTACCTAAACTAAACCCTCACCCTCACCCTAAACCTAAACCTCACCCTCACCCTAAAGCTAACCCTAACCCTAACCCTCACACTCACCCTCACCCTCACCTCACCACAACCCTATCCCAGACCCTCAACCTAAAGCTAATCCTAACACTTGCCCTCACCCTAATCCTCACCCTAACCTTAACCTTAAACCTAATCCTCACCCACATGCTCACCCTAACACTAACACTAAAACTATCCCTCACCCTCAGTCTAACCCTCACCCTAACGCTTACTCTCACCCTAAACCTAATCCTCACACTAACTCTAAACCTAAATATAACCCTAACCCTAACCCTCACCTTAATCCTGACCCTGATCTTAACCCTCAGCCTATGTCTAACACTAAACCTAAATCTCACCCTCACCTAATGCTCACCATCACCCTAAACCTCACCCTAAACCTAACCCTCAACCACACCCTAAATCTCACCCTCATCCTTACTCTCACCCTAAGCCGAAACCTAACCCTAACCCTAATCCTAAACCTAAACGTCACCCTCGCCCGAAAACTAACACTAACTGTAAACTTCACCCTCACCATCATACTAACACTAATCCTAAACCTAACCCTCACACTCACCCTAAACCTAGCCCTCATCCTCACTGTCACCCTCACCCTTACCCTAAACGCAAACTTAACCATCATCCTAACCCTAACCCTAACCCTAACCTACACCCTAAATCTAACCCTAACCCTAAACCTCACCCTCACCCTAACCTTCACCCTCACATGAAACCTCAATCTCACCCTAACCCTCACCCTCACCCTAAACATCACCCTAACCCTAACCCTCACCCTAACCCTAAACATAACCCTCACCTTCACCCTAACCTTAACAATAACCCTAACCCTCACCCTTAAACTCACGCTAACCCTAACCCTCACTCTTACCCTAAACCTCATCCTAAAACTTAATCTTACCCTAAACCTAACACAAACCCTAACCTTCACACTAAAACTAACCCTCACCCTCACACTAACCCTAACCCTATCCCTCACCGTAACCCTAACCATCACCCTAAACCTAACCCTAACCCTCATCCTCACCATAGCCCTCACACTTACCATAATCCTAACCATTACCCTAACCCGAACCATAAACGCTAACCCTCACCTTCACCCTCACCCTAACCCTAAACATAACCCTCACCTTCACCCTAACCCTAACAATAACCCTAACCCTCACCCTTAAACTCACGCTAACCCTAACCCTCACTCTTACCCTAAACCTCATCCTAAAACTTAATCTTACCCTAAACCTAACACAAACCCTAACCCTCACACTAAAACTAACCCTCACCCTCACACTAACCCTAACCCTATCCCTCACCGTAACCCTAACCATCACCCTAAACCTAACCCTAACCCTCATCCTCACCATAGCCCTCACACTTACCATAATCCTAACCCTTACCCTAACCCGAACCATAAACGCTAACCCTCACCCTCACCCTCACCCTAACCCTAAACATAACCCTCACCTTCACCCTAACCCTAACAATAACCCTAACCCTCACCCTTAAACTCACGCTAACCCTAACCCTCACTCTTACCCTAAACCTCATCCTAAAACTTAATCTTACCCTAAACCTAACACAAACCCTAACCCTCACACTAAAACTAACCCTCACCCTCACACTAACCCTAACCCTATCCCTCACCGTAACCCTAACCATCACCCTAAACCTAACCCTAACCCTCATCCTCACCATAGCCCTCACACTTACCATAATCCTAACCCTTACCCTAACCCGAACCATAAACCCTAACCCTCACCCTCACCCTCACCCTAAACCTAAACCTAAACCTACTCCTCACGCTCACCCTAACCCTAACCCTAACCCTCACCTTAACACTCACTCTAATCCTATCCTGATCCTAACCCTCACTCTAAAGCTAACACTAAACCTAAACCTCACCCTCACCCTGACCCTCACCATCACCCTAACCTTCACCCAAACCCGAACCCTCACCTCAACCTAATCTTCACTCTCACCCTAACCCTAAACCTAAAACTAAACCTCTCCCTAACCCTCACCCTCACCCTCACCCTCACCTTAAGCCTAACCCTAAACCTAATCATAAACCGAACCCTCAACTTCACCCTAAACCTAACCGTAACCATCACCCTCACACTCACCATTACCCTAACACCAACCCTAACCCTTACCCTAACCCTCATCCTAACCCTAACCCTAACCCTAACAATAACCCTCACCTAACCCTAACCCTAACAATAACCCTATCCCTCACCATAACACTTATCCTCACACTTACTCTAAACCTAACCCTAAACCTCACCCTAACCCTGACCCTATCCCTCACCCTAATCCTAACCCTAACCCACAGCCTAAACCTAACCCTAACCCTCACCCTCACACTAACCCTCATCCACACCCTAATCCTCAACCTCACCCGAACCATCACCCTCACCCTTACACTCACCCTCACCCTAAACATCACCCTAAACCTAACCCTCACCCTAACGCTAAACATAACCCTCACCTTCACCCCAACTGTAATCCTAACTCTAATACGAACCCTCACTCTGACCCTCACCCTCACACTCACGCTAAACCTAAACCTCACTCTCACTCTAACCCTCACTGTAACCCTTAACCTTACCCTAACACTAACCGTAACCCTAACCCACTCCCTCACACTAAACCTAAACCTCACCCTCACCCTAACCCTAACCCTCACACTACCCCTCACACTAACAATTACCCTCACCCTAACCAAACCCTAACCCTCACACTCACCCTAGCACTCACCCTTACACTAATCCTATCCCTAACCCTAACCCTATCCTTAAAACTAACCCTCACCCTCACCCTCATCCTGACCCTCATCCAAACCCTAACCCTAACCCTAACCCTAACCCTCACCTTCACCCTCACCCTAACCCTAACACTAACTCTAATTCAAACCCTAACCCTCACTCACACCCTAAACCTCACCCTAATCCTTAGCCTCCCCCTCACCCTAACCAGAACCCACACCTTAACCTTAACCTCACCCTACCCCTAAACCTAACCCTCACCCTCACAATCACCCTAAAACTAGCCCTCTCCCTCATCCTCACCCTAACCCTAAACCTAATGCTAACCCTAACCCTCATCCTCACCTGAACCCTAACCCTACCCCTCACTCTAACACAAACCCTAACCCTAATGCTAACCCTGAGCCTCACCCTCACCCTAACCCTCACCCTAATCCTTACCCTCACCCTCTCCCTCACCCTTACCTTAAACCTACCCATCAGCCTAACACTCACCTTAAACCTTAATCTCAGTATAAACCTAACACTAACCCTAATCCTGACACTAACCCTAAACCTAAACCTAACACTAATCCTCACTTTAACTGTCAACCAAATCCAAACATTGACCCTAACCCTCGCCCTAACGCTAACACTAAACCTAAACCTCACCCTCTCTAACCCTCACTGTCACCCTAACCCTCAACGTCACCCTAACCCTCACCGTAATCCTAACCCTCACCCTAAACCTCACCCTAACCCTTACACTCACCATAAAATTAACCCTAATCCATACCCTAACCCGAACCCGAACCCGAAACCTCACCCTCACACTCACCCTAACTGTAACCCTAACACTCACCCCAACCATAAACCTCATCCTAACCCTAACCGGAACTCTAACCCTATACCTCTCCCTAACCCTAAGGCTAAACCTTACACTAACTCTTACACTCATC
Source organism: Dipodomys merriami (assembly GCF_024711535.1). Lineage (NCBI taxonomy): Eukaryota > Metazoa > Chordata > Mammalia > Rodentia > Heteromyidae > Dipodomys > Dipodomys merriami. The sequence goes on from NW_027203191.1 coordinate 89,431, forward strand.
CTAATCCTCACCCTAACCCTTTTCCTCACACTAATCCTAATCCTAACCCTCACACTAATCCTAACCCTCAACCTAACCCACACCGTCACCCTAACCCTCACCCTAACCCTAACCCTCACCTACAACCTAACCCTCACCCTCACCCTCACTCTCACCCTCAGCCTAACCCTAACCCTAATCCTAACCCTAACCCTCAGCCTAACTCTAACCCTAACCCTCACCTTAACCCTAACCCTCACCTTCAACCTCACCCTCAGCCTAATCCTCACCCTAAACCTAACCGTAACCCTTTCCTAACTTAAAACCCCACCCTCACCCTAACCCTCACCCTAACCCTCGCCCTCAGCCTAGCCCTCACTCTAAGCCTAACCCTAACCCAACCCTCAGCATCAACCTCATCCTCAACCTCAGCCTCACCTTAACACTAAACCTAATCCTATACTTAACCATCACCCTCACCCTCACTCTAACCCTAACCATAAACCTAATGCTAACACTAAACATCACCCTCACCTTAACCCTAATCCTAACCCTCAACCTAATCCTAACACTAACCCTAATGCTACACCTAACCCTAACCATCACACTAAGACTAATGCTAACCCTAATACTCAACCTCACCCTAAACCTCACCCTAAATCTTACCCTCATCCTAACCCTCACCCTAACCCTAAACCTTAACCAAACCCTCACCCAAACTCTCACCCTAACCCTTACACTAACCCTATCCCTCACCCTAACCCTAAGCCTCACCCTAACCCTCACCCTCAACCTAACCCTAATGCTAACCCGAACCCAAACCCTTACCCTAACCCTCACCCTAACCCTAACCCTCACCCTCAAAATAACTCTCACTATAACCCTTACCCTCACCCTAACCCTAAGCCTAACATTAACACTAAAACTCACCCTAAACCTCACCCTAACATCAACCCTCAAACTCACCCTAACCCTCACCCTAACCCTTGCCCTCACCCTAACCGTAACCCTAACCCTAAGCCTCACACTAACCCTAACTCTAACCCTCAGCCTAACCCTCATCCTAACCCTAACCCTAACCCTAAACCTAACCCTCATCCTCAGCCTCACCCTAACCATAACCCTAACTCTAATCTTCATGCTAACCCTCACCCTCATTCTCACCCTAATCCAAACCCTAACCATAACCCTGACAATAACACTAACCCTAAACCTAAACCTAAACCTCACCCTCACCCTCACCCTCACCCTCACCCTAACCGGAACCCTAATCCTAACTCTCACCCTCAACCTCACCCTCAACCTCACCCTGACCCTCAAACTCACCCTCACCCTAACCCTCTGTCTAACACTAACACTCACCCTAACCCTCACCCTCACCCTCAACCTCACCCTCTCGCTCAGCCTAACCCTTACACTAACCCTAATCCTAACCCTAAGCCTTACCCTCACCCTAAACCTAATCCTAACCGTCACACTCACACTCACCCTCACCCTAACCCTAACCCTCACGCTGAACCTCACTCTCACCCTAACCCTCACTGACACCCTAAAAATCAACCTAACCCTAACCCTCACCCTAACCCTATCCCTAAGCCTCACACTCACCCTAACCTTAACCCTAACCCTAACCCTAACCCTAACCCTAACCCTGCCCCTTACCCTAACCCTCATCCTAACCCTAACCCTAACCCTAACCTTCACCCTAACACTAACCCTAACGGTATCCCTAACCCTCAAAAACTCACTAACCCTGAACCTCAACCTCATCCTATGGCTAACGCTAACCCTAATCCTAACCTTCACCCTCACCCTCACTCTCACTGTAACTCTAACCCCCACCCTAACCGAAAACCTCACCCTCACCCTCACCCTAACCCACACCCTCACCCTCACCCTAACCCTAACACTAAACCCTCACCCTAAGTCTCACCCTAACCCTAATGCTAACCCTAACCTTAACCTTCACCCTAACCCTAACCCTCACCCGCCTCACTCTCACATTCACCCTCACCCTAAACATCACCCTAACCATAAGCCTCACCCTAAACCTAACCCTAAGAGTCACCCTAACCCTAACCCTCAACCTCACCTTCACACTCACCCTAACCCTCACCCTCACCGTAGCCCTCACCCTAAACATAAACCTAACCTTAACCCAGACACTAAGCCTCACCCTCACCCTCAAACTAACCCTAACCATAACCCTAACCCTCACCCTAACCTTAACCCGAATCCTAAATCTAACCCTCACTGTCACCATCACCTTCAACCTAACCCTCAACCTCAAACTCACCTTCACCCTAACACTCAAACTAACCCAAACCCTCACTGTAACCCTAAACTTCTCCCTAAACATAACCCTACCCCTCATCCTAACCCAAACCCTAAACCTAACCCTCACCCTAACCCTAATCCTAAATCTCACCCTCTCGCTAACCCTCAATGTCACCCTATCCCTCACCCTAAACCTAACCCTAACCCACACAAGAACCCTCAACCTCACCCAAACCCTCCCCCTCACCCGAACCCGAATAATCACCTTTACCCTTAGCCTCACCCTAACCCTCACCCTAACCTTAACACTCAACCTAAGCCTCACTCTCACCCTAATCCTCACCCTAACCCTAACCCTAACCCTTACCTAACCAAAACCCTCACCCTCACCGTCACACTCACTCTAACCCTCACACTCACCATAGCCTTCACCCTAAACCTAAACCTCACCCTAACCATAACCCTAAGCCTCACCCTCACCCTCACCCTAACCCTAACCATAACCCTAACGCTAATCCTAAATCTAACCCTCAACATCACCCTCATCCTAAATCTAACCATAAACCTAACCCTAACCCAGAACCTCACCCTCACACTAAACCTAATCCTCACCCTATCCCTAACCCTAACCCTAACCTACACCCTAACCCTCACCCTCAACCTAACCCTAATGTTAACCCGAACCCAAACCCTCACCCTAACGCTCACCCTAAACCTTACCCTAACCCTAACCCTAACGCTCACCCTCACAATAACTCTCACTATAACTCTTACCCTCACCCTAACCCTAACCCTTACATTAATCCTAAAACTCACCCTAAACCTCACCTTAACCCTAACCCTCAAACTCAATCTAACCCTCACCCTAAACCTTACTCTCACCATAACCGTAACCGTAACCCTCACACTAACCCTAACTCTAACCCTCATCCTATCCCTCATCCTAAACCTAACCCCAAACCTAATCCTAACCCTAACCCTCACCCTCACCCTCACCCTAACCCTAACCCTAACCCTAACCCTAACCTCACCTTCACCCTAAACTTAACCCTAACCATCACCCTCACACTCACCCTTATGCTAACCCCAACCCTAAGCCTTACCCTAACCCTAACCCTCACCCTAAACCTAACCCTAACCATAACCCTCACCGTCACCCTCATCCTAACCCTAATCCTAACCCTAATCCTACCCGTCACCCTAACTATAAACCTTACACTAACCCTAACTCTAACCCTAAACCTCACGCTAACCCTAACCCTAACCCTCACCATCACCCTAACCCTCACCCTCACCGTAACCCTAACACTTGCCCTATACATAAACCTCAGCCATAACCTAACCCTCACCCTAACCCTAACCCTAAAGCTCACCCTAACCCTCACCCTCCTTCTCACCCTCACCCTAACCCTCACCCTCACCCTGATCCTCACACTAAAACTAACCCTAATCCTAACCCTAAGCCTCACCCTAACCCTCACCCTATCCTTAACCATAATTATAATCCTAATCCTAACTCTAACCCTCCTGCCACCCTCACTATAATTCTAACCCAAACCCTAACCCTCACCCTCACTCTCACCTAACTCTAACCCTAACCCTAATCTTAATTCTAACCCTCACCATCACCCTAACCCTAAATGTAACCCTAACCCTAATCCTAACTCAGACCCTCATCCTCACACTAACCCTAACCCTCACCCTCACCCTAACACTAAACCTAACACTCAACCCTCACCCTAAGCCTCACCCTAACCCTAATGCTAATCCTAACCCTCACCCTCATCCTAGTGCTCAACCTAACCGTAACTCTAACCCTAAAACTAAAACTTCACCTTCACCCTCAACCTCACCCTCAACCTCAGCCTAAACCTAACCCTAACTCTAATACTAACCCTAAACCTAACCCTAACCCTTTCTCTAACCCTAAACCTAGCCCTCACTCTCACTCATACCCTCAACCTCAGCTAACTGTAACCCTAACCCTAATCCTAAACCTAACCCTCACACTCACATTCACCCTAACCCTAACCCAAACCCTCACCCTCGCCCTAAGGCTAACCCTAACCCTCACCTCACCCACACCGTAAACCTTAACCTCACCCTAACCCTAACCCTAACCCTAACCCTAAAACTACCCCTCAGGCTAACCCTAACCTTCATGCTCAACCCAACCCTGTGCTAACACAAATGCTCATTCTCAACCTAAGCCTTAGCCTAAACCTTACCCTCACAATAACCTATCCCTCACCCTCTCCCTAACCCTGACCCTACCCCTTCTCACCCTAAGCCAAACCCTAACCCTAGCCCTAAACTTCACCCTAATCCTCACCCTAACCATCACCCTAACCCTAACCCTAACCCTCAACCTAACCCTCACCCTAAGCCTAAACCTAACCCTAACACTCACCCTCAACCTGAATGTCAATAAAACCCTTACCCTCACGCTAATCCTAACCATAACCCTAACCCTAACCCTCACCGTAACCCTAACCCTCACCCGCACCCTCACTCTCACCTTCACCGTCACACTAAACATCACCCTAACCCTAACCCTAACCCTAACCCTAACCCTAACACTCACCCTAACCATAACACTCAACTTAAACCTCACCCCCACCCTAATCCTCACCCTAAATCTAACCTCAACCTTTCCTAAACAAAAACATCACCCTCACCCTAAACCTAACCCTAACCTAAAACTTCACACTCACACTCACCCTCAGCCTCAGCCTCACCCTAACACTAAACCTAATCCTAACCCTAAACCTGACCCTTACCCTCACTCTAACCCTAACACTAACCTGCACCCTAACCCCAACCCTAACAATCATCCTAACCCTAACCCCAATGCTAACCCTAACGCTCACCCTTAACCTAACCCTGACCCTAACCCTTACACTTAACCTAACCCTCACTCTCACCCTAACCCTAACCCTTACCCTCACCATTACCCTATCCCTCACCATCAAACTAACCCTCACCCTAATCCTTACGCTCAACCTAACCCTCACCCAACCCTAACAAGAACCCTAACCCCCATCCTAACCCTCACCCTAACACTAACGCTAACCCTAACCCTCAGTCTCAACCTAACACTCACCCTAAACCTTATCCTCACACTAACCCAAACCCTAATCATAACCCTCACAGTAAGCCTAACCCTCATCCTAACCCTAAACCTAACTCTCACCCTAACCTTCACCCTAACCCTAAACATAACCCTAACCCTCAACCTAACCCTAACCCTCACCCTCACCCTAATCCTCACCCTAAACCTAACCCTAACCCTAACCCTCACTGTCACCCTGCCACTCACCCTCACCCTCACACTAAACCTCATGCTCAACCTCACCCTCACCCTAACCCTCACCGTCTACCTAAACACCACCCTAACCCTAACCCTCACACTAACCCTAAACTTAACCTAACCTTAAACTTAAACCTAACCCTTACCCTAACCCTAACCCTAAGCCTAACCCTCACCCTAACACTAACCCTAACCCTAAGCCTCACCCTAACCCTTACCCTAACCCTAACCCTTACCATAACCGTAACCCTAATCCTAACCCTTACCCTAAACCTTATTCTAACCTAAACCCTCACCCTAATCCTCACCCTAACCCTTATCCTCAAAATAACCCTAACCTTAATCCTCAGCATCACCCTCACCCTAACCCTAAACCTAAAACTAACGCTCAACCTAAACCTAACCCTTACCCTAACCCTAAAACTAACACTCACACTAACCCTCACCCTAACCCTAACACTAACCCTCACCCTCACCCTCACCCTCACCCTAACCCAAACCCTAACCCTAACTCTCACCCTAAACCTAACCCGAATCCTAACCCTAACCCTCACCATCACCATCACCCTCACCCTAACCATCAACCTCAAACTCACCTTCACCCTAACCCTCAAACTAACACTAACCTTCACCCTAACCCTAACCCTCTCCCTAACCCTAAACCTACACCTCATCCTAAGCCTCACCCTAAACCTAACCCTCACCCTAACCTTAATCCTCACCCTCACCGTCAACCTAATCCTCACCCTAAACTTAACCCTAGCCGACACCCGAACCCTGAACCTCACCTGAACCCTCACGCTCACCCTCACCCTAAACCTCAACCTAAACCTCAGCCTCATGCTAACCCTCACCCTAACCATAACCCTCAACCTAAACCTCACCCTCACCCTAATCCTCACCCTAACCCTAACCCTAACCCTTACCTAACCAAAACCCTCAACCTCACCCTCACACTCATCCTAACCCTCATCCTCATCGTAGACCTCACCCTAAACCTAAACCTCACCCTAAACCTAACCCTAACCCTCATCCTAAACCTAAACCTAAGCCTCACCCTAACCCTAATCCTAACTCTAACCCTAACCTTCACCCTAAATCAATCCCTTACACTAACCCTAACCCTAACCCTAAAACTCACCCTAACCCTAAACCCTAACCCTAACCCTCACTCTCACCCTAACCCTAACCCTAAACCTAACCCTCAACATAACCCTAACCCTTACCCTTGCCTTAACCGTCACCCTAATCCTAACATTCACCCTAACCCTAACCCTACCCCTTACACTAACCCTCATCCTAACCCTAACCCTAACCCTAACCCTCACCCTAACACTAAACCTAACCATACCCATAACCCTCAAAAACACCCTAACCCTAATGCAAACCCAAACCCTAAACCTCACCCTAACCCTAACCCTAAACCTCACACTAACCCTAACCATCTCTCTAACCCTAAACTTCATCCTATCCCTGACCCTCACCCTAATCCTCACCCTAACCCTAATCTTGACCGTTACCTAACCGAAACGTTCACCCTCACTCTCACCCTCACCCAAACCCTCAACCTCACATTAGACCTCACCATAAACCTTACCCTAAACCTAACAATAACCCTCACACTAACCCTCACCGTCACCCTAAACGTAACCCTAAGCCTTACCCTTACCCTAACCCTAACCCTAACTCTAACCCTCATACTAACCCTAACCCTCATCCTAGTCCTAAATCTCACCCTCACCCTAAACCTCACCCTAATCCTTACCCTCACCCTAACACTAACACTAACTCTAACTCTCAAACTAACCCTAACCCACATCCTAAACCTCACTCTAAAACTTACCCACAACCTAGCCCTAACCCTAACCCTAACCTTAACCCTAATATTAACCCTAACCCTCACCCTAACCCTCAACCTAATCCTAACCCGAACTCTAACCCTAACTATCACATTAAAGCTCACCCTTACCCTAAACCTCAACCTCAACCTAACCCTCACCTTAACCCTTACCCTCAACCTCACCCTAACTCTCACACTAACCCTAACACTCACCCTAAACCTAAAGCTAAACCTAACCCTGACCCTAACCCTAATGCTCACCCTAACCCTCACCCTCACCCTAACCCTCACCCTAACACTTACCCTCACCTTAATTCAAACCCTAAACCTAACCCTACCCCTCACACTAAACCTACAGCTCACCCTAACACTAAACCTAACATTCTCCCTACCCTAACCCTAACCCTCACCCTAATCCTCACCTTAACACTTACATTAACCCTAAACCTAACCCTAACCCTAATCATCACCATATCACTAACACTAAAGCTAACCCTCACCCTCACCCAAACCCTCACCATAACCCTCAACCTAACCCCAACACTCAACCTAACCCTAACACTTACCCTAACCCAAACCCTCACGCTCAACCTAACCCTAACCCTAAACCTAACCATACAACTAACCAAAACCCTCAGCCTAAACCTCACCCTAACCCTAACCCTAAACCTACCCCTCACCCTACCCCTCACCCTAACCCAAACCCTAAACATCACCCTAACCCTAACCCTCACCCTCACCCTCACCATCAACGTAACCATAAACATAACCCTACACCAAAAAATAACCCTAATCCTAACCCTTATCCTAACCCTCACCTTCACCCACACCCTAACCCTAGCCCTCACCCTTAACCTAACCCTCACCCTCAACTTAACCCTAATCCTAACCGTAAAATTTATGCTCACCCTAACACTAACCCTAATACTAAAACTAAGCGTTACACTAACCCTAATCCTCAGCCTAACCCTAACCCTCACCCTAACCCTATCCCTAACCCTAACCCTCACCCTCACCCTAGCCCTCACCCTAACCCTAATCCTAATCCTAACCCTCACCCTAAACCTAACCCTCACCCAGATTCCAAACCTCAATCTCACCGTCACTCTAACCCTAACCCCAAACCTAACACTCACCCTAACCCTCACCCTTAATGTAAACCTAAACCTAACCCTCACCCTAACCCACACCCTTACCATAATCCTTACACTCACCCTAACCCTCACACTTACCCTTACCCTCACACTCTACCTAACCCTCACCCTAACCCTAATTCTCACCCTAACCTTACCCTAACCCTCACAATAACCCTCACACTAATGATAATGCTAACCCTAACACTCACCCTGACCCTAACCCTCACTCTAACCCTTAACATCAACCTAAACCTAAACCTATCCCTAACCCTCAACTTAATCTTTATCCTCAACCTAACACTAAGGCTAACCCTAACACTAAACCTCACACTAAACCTAAACCTCACCCTAGCCCTCATCCTAACCCTAATCCTAACCCTAACCCTCACCCTAAATCTAACCCTCAACCTAACCCTAACCCTCATCCTCACCTAACCCTCACCCTAAACCTAAACCTAACCCTCACCCTAACCTTCACCTTAACCCTAACCCTTACAATAAAACTAAGCCTAATCCTAAACCTAATCCTTACCCTAACCCACACCCTCACCCTCAGCCTCACCCTAACCCTAACTCTAAACCTAAACCTCACACTCAACCTAACCCTAATTCAAACCCTAACCCTAACCCTAAACCTCACCCTAACCATAACCCTCACCCTCACCCTCACTGTAACCCTAACCCGAAACCTAACAATAACCCTAAAACTAAACCTAACCCTCACCCTAACCATGACTCTCACCCTAAACCTAACACTCACCCTAACACTTACCCTCAAGCTTACCCTAAACCTAACTCTAACACTAACCCAAACAGTAACCCTAACTCTCACCCTAACCCTAAACCTCAC
>NW_027203192.1:0-98666 GCF_024711535.1 Dipodomys merriami
TGAGGCATTAATGTAACAAAATGGAAAAGGAGGACATATTTATTGCTACCTCAATTATTCTGAAAACTGCAATGTCATATCATTTGACTCAGATTTCCATTCTTTGTATACTTAGTGTCATTAAGTGCACTAAATGCAAATATGAGCCAGGTGTTGGTGGATTATGCCTGTAATCCTGCCTATTCATGAGGTTGAGACCAGAGGATTGTGGTTCAAAGCCAGCCTGGTCAGGAAAGTCCATGAAACACTTATCTTCAATTAACCACAAGAAACCTGGAAGTGGTGCTGTAGCTAAAGGGGTAGAGCACTCAACATGAGCTGAAGAGCTGAGGGACAGTGCCCAGGATCAGAGTTCAAGCCCCACGACCAAGAAAAAAGTGCAAATATGACTTTAAATTTCCCGAAAAGGAATGACAAAGTCAATAGTAATCTTGCCAAGCAGAGAAAATAATTCCAAAAGGATTCAGTACACCTATATTTACTGAGTTATTTAAGTTAGTATCCTTTGCTGAACATATTTTCTTCTTTTACAAATTGTCAAATATTAGCCTAATAATAAGCTTCATCTAGTATTTCTTGGTTCAAAAGAGAAGTCCATAAAGTTGATGTCACTTAGCTTTCTTACTGTCTTAGTTCAAAGCCAAACCAGACAGGAGAGTGTGTCAAATTCTTATCTGTAATTAAAAACCAAAAAAAACAGAAGTGCAGTTTTGGCTCAAACAGTAGAATACTAGCTTTGAGGGCAGATGGGCAGGGACAGTGTCCAGCCTCTGAGTTCAAGTCCCAGAACCAGCACAAACTAAACAAACAAAACAAACACCAGGTATTTCTTTGGGATCCTCCTTAAAGGAGTACTGGTCTGAGAGGAGGCTGCTTTTGCTGATCATACTCACTGGATCCTGCTTTTTTGGAATCCTTATTGCAATGGCAAACTCCAGACCAGACTAAAGGAATTGATAACTGACTCCTGCAACAAGAAAATCATCTCAGGAGTGAAACATCCTTGCATAAGACACTTTAAAACATCCATGCCTTTGTTTCTTTGCAGCAGAACACTTTTAAAATAAATATTTCCTTTTGTTCATGCTGGCCTTCAAATGGCATATTGTTTCCTTTTGTAATACTCTCAATCAGAAGTTTACAGACAAGTTTTATATGAGTAAAGAACACACTCCAAAAGTCTTTAGCCCACTTATTAATTGGGCAGTTGTATCTTTGAAGATTTGTTGTTGGAGAAATTAATTTTTTAATTCCAGGTATATTTTAGATATGACACAATTGTCTGTTGTATGGCTAGTGAAGATTTCCCAATCCGTGGGCTTTCTATTGATCTTGCTAGCTATGTCCTTTGCCATGCAGACGCTCTGAAATTTCATGCAATCTCATTTGCGCAAACGTTCACTGATTTCTTGTGTTTCTGGGTCTCCATTAAGAAAATTTCGGCTTGTGCCAAGGAGACCTAGGGTTTCTCCTATTCCTGTGATGTTTTCAGAGTGTCTGCTTTGACTCCGAGGTCTTTGATAAATTTGAAGTTGATTCTGGTGCAGGGTAATATATAAGGGTCTAGCTATAGTTTTCTACAAGTAGTTAACCAATTTTGCCAGTACCATTTACTGAGGAGGCTGTCTTTCTTCCATTCTATTTTTTAGCTCCCTTACCAAAAATTAGATGGTTATAGGTCTTTAGGTTCATTTCTGGGTTTTCAATTGTATTCCATTGGCCCTGGAGTCTGTTCTTGTACTAGGACCAAGCTGCTATTTTATTGTGAAAATATTGTACAGAGGGGTTAAATTAAATATGCAAGATATTGAGTGCATTTCTTATCAAACATGGTAGCCTCCTATTTGTTTCCCCTTCCCATCCTCCCAAGGCCCCCCCCTGCGAAACCTCCTTTTCCACCTGCTGCCCCCACACCAAAGTTGTAATGTTTGTTTTTCGACATAACGTCTTTTATATCTCATTGTTGCAATAGGTCCACCCGTATCCTTGATTTAACGATTTGTTTTTTCCCTTCCCCTACTCAAATTACACAAACATCATATACAGTGAAAGCAGGGGTCATATAGTGGGGGAGGGACATATAAAGACACCAATAAATAATCTTCTAAATATTTCAGAAACAATCTCAGGAAAGAAAAAAAAACTTTTGAATATAAATCTTAGGGTTCATTTCCCTAACATCAACTTATCTGATCTTTTCTGCTTGACTCAGATATATACTAGTTTTTGCAAATAAGGAAAGCCATGGGACCTATTATTTCTTTAGGGCTGCCTTACTTCACTTAATATAATTTTTCCAAGTCTTTCCATTTACTAACAAATGGGGCAATGTAATTCTTTCTGATGTAGGCACAAAATTCCATTGTGTATATATACGACATTTTCTTGATCATTCATCTACTGTGGGACATCTGGATTGGTTCCATATCTTAGCTATGGTAAATAATGCTACAATAAACATAGTTGTGCAGGTAGCTTTAGCGTGGTCTTATTTGTGATCATTTGGGTAAATGCCCAAAAGTGGGATTGCTGGGTCATAGGGGAGCTCTATGTGGAGTCTTTGGAGGAACCGCCATAGTGCTTTCCAAGTGATTGAACAAGCTTATGCACCCACCAACAATGTCCACATCCCCTCCAACATCTGTTGTTATTAGAGTTCTTGATTATAGCCATTCTAACTGGGATGAGGTGCTATCTCAATGTTGTTTTTATTTGCATTTCTTTTATGGCAAGAGAAGTTGGGAATTTCTTCATGTGTCTATTGGCCATCATTCTTTCCTCTTCAGAGGAGTTTCTCTTTAAGTTTTTTGCCTACTTATTAATTGGGCAGTTGTTTCTTTGAAGATTTGTTGTTGGGGGAATTAAATTTTTGAATTCCAGGTATATTTTAGATATGAAACCCTTGTCCATTATGTGGCTAGTGAAGATCTTCTCCCAATCCGTGGGCTTTCTATTGATCTTGCTGGCTATGTCCTTTGCCATACAGAAGCTCTGCAATTTCACGCAATACCATTTGTCCAACCTTTCTTGATTTTTGTGTTTCTGGGTCACTATTAACAAAATGTCATCCTGTACCAAGTTGACCTAGGGTTTCTTCTATTCCTTCCTGTAATGTATTCAGGGTGTATGCTTTGTCTCCGAGGTCTTTGATCCTTTTGGAATTGATTCTAGTGCAGGGTGATATATAAGGATCTAGATTTAGTTTTCTACAAGTAGTTAACAACTTTTGCCAGAGCCATTTACTGAAGAGTCTGTCTTTCTTCCATTCTAATTTTTAGCTCCCTTATTGAAGATTAGATGGCTATATGTCTGTAGGTTCTTTTCTGTGTTTTCAATTCTATTCCATTGGTCCTGACGTCTGCTCTTGTTCTGGTACCAAGCTGTTTTGATTACTATGGCTTTGTAGTAGATCTTGAAATTTGGTATTGATATGCCTCCAGCACTGTTTTTCTGTTAAGGATCATTTTTGCTTTCGGGGTTTTTTATGCTCCGTATGAATTTTTGGTTGCCTCTTCTATTTCCTTCAAGAAGGAGGCAGGAATATTGATAGGTATCGCATTGAATTTTTAGATAGCCTTGGGAAATATTTCCATTTTCTCTATGTTGATTTTTCCAATCCAGGAGCATGGGAATTTTTTGCCACCTTCTAAGTTCTATTTTGATTTCCTTTTTCAGGTTTTTAAAGTCTTCATCATAAATACCCTTCACTTCTTTGTTTAAGTTAACCTTGGTATTTTATTTTGTATGTGTGGGGCTATTACAAATGGAGTTGCTTTCCTAATTTCAGCCACAGTATTCTCATTGTTGACATACAGAAAAGCCATTGATTTTTGAAGGCTAATTTTATACCCTGCTACTTTGCCAAAAGTTTTGGATCACCTTGAGTAATTTGGTAGTGGAGTCTGTTGGGTTCTTTAAATACAAGATCATATCATCTGAAAAGAGGGAGAGTTTTACTTCTTCTTTCCCTATTTGAATCCACTTTATGTTTGCATTTGGTCTTATTGCTCTAGCTAGGCATTCTAATACTAGATTGAAGAACAGTGGGAAGAGTGGACATCCTTGTCTCATTCCTGATTTTAGAGGATTTTAGAGGATTTCAGAGTATAATACTGGCTGTAGGTTTCTCATATATAGCCTTTATTGTATTGAGGAAGGTTCTATAGATTCCTAATTTTCCAGAACACTAATCATAAAGGGGTGTTAGATCTTGTCAAATGCTTTTTCTGCATCTATTGAGATAACCATGTGGTTTTTATCCTTGCTAGTGTTCATGTGATGAATTATGTTAATTGGTTTGCATATATTGAACCAGCTTTGCATCCCTGAAATGAACCCTGTTTGATCGTTGTGTATGATTTTTTTGATGAATTGTTGAGGTCGATTGGCCAAAATTTTGTTGAGAAATTTTGCATCAATGTTCATCACAGAAATGGGTCTATAGTTCTCTTTCTTTGATGAGTCCATGCCGGGTTTTGGGATGAGGATTATTATAGCTTCATAGAATGAATTTGGTAGTGAACTTTCTCTTTCAATTTCATTGAAGAGCTGAGGCAATATTGGTGTGAGTTTTGATTTGAAGGACTTGTAGAATTTTGCTGTAAAACCATCTGGTACTTTTCTTAGATGGGAGGCCACTTATTGCTGTTTCTATTTCAATGAATGATATGGGCCTGTTAATATGGCTTAACTCATCTTGGTTTAGTTTCCCCATATTAATACTTTCTAGAAAAAGGTCCATTTCTGCCAAGTTCTCAAACTTATGAACATAAAGATTTGAGAAGTATTCCCATATAATGTTCTGAATCTTGGTTGTTTTTGTGGTAATGTTTCCATTCTCATCTCTGAGTTTATTTATTTGGGTGTGTTCTCATATTTTTCTGATAAGATTTGCTAAGGGTCTGTTTATTTTGTTAAATTTTTCCAAGAACCAACTCTTTGTTTTGTTGATTCTTTCTATGGTCTTTTTGGATTCTAATTAATTTAAATTCTGATTTAATTTTAATTGTTTATTTCCATCTACTAGATTGGGGTTTATCTTGTTGCTCTCTTGCAAGGAGGCTCAGATGTCTCATTAAATTGTTGGTTTCAGATCTCTCCAAATTGTTGATGTAGGAACTCAGACCTATACCTTGCTTCTGAGTACTGCCATTGCTATGTTACAGAGGAACTGGTAATTTGTGTGTACATTTTTGTTGAATATCATGAATACTTGAATTTCATGTCTAATCACTTCCATGACCCACTGGTGGTCCAACAGTGTTGTTCAGCCTCCATGCGTTACAGGACTTTCTTTGGTGGATTTTGGTGTTGAGCTCTAATTTTCTTACCCTGTGCTCTGAGAGAATGCAAGGTATAATTTCAGTGTTTCTGAATTGGGACAAGTTGGCTTTGTGATCTAAAATGTGGTCTATTTTGGGAGATGTTCCATGTGCTGCTGAGAAAAACGTGTATTCTGATACTGCTAGGTGAAATATTCAGTGGATGTCTCTTAAATCTAGTTGATCTATGCATTATTTTTAGGTCTGCGGTTTCTCTGTTGAGTTTTTGCCAAGTTAATCTATCTAGTGGGGAGAGTGGTGTGTTAAAGTCCCCAACAATTAATGTCTTTGGATCTATGTGGGATTTGAGGGAAAGTAGTTTTTCTTGGATAAATTTGGGTGCTCCGTTGTTTGAAAATAGATATTTAGAATTGTGATATCCTCCTGAAGGAGGGATCCCTTAATTAGTATATAGTGAGCTTCCTTATCTCTTCTCATTGATTTTAATTTGAAGTCTATTTTATCTGATATGAGGATTGCAACACCTGCTTGTTTATGGGGGCCGTTTGTTTGGTAGATTTTGTTCCAGCTTTTCACATTCAAAATGTGTTTATTTTTATGGGCAAGATGTGACTCCTGAAGGCAGCAGATAGAAGGATCTTGCTTTTAATCCAACTAGAGAGTCTATGTTGCTTAATTGGAGAGTTCCTTACGTTAATTTTGAGAGATAGGACTGAGAGGGATTTTGGAGTTCCTGCCATTTTATCCACCTTCTTGGAAGCTGTGCCAACTGGGTTCTTCCTATGGTTCTTGGATTCTCAGTTTGGGTGCAGTTTCTTGGTCTTTATTGTGGTCTTGTTGGTTTGCTATGTGTAGGATATCTTTAAGTATATTTTGTGGGCCTGGCTTGGCAGAGATATATTGTTTCAATTTTTCTTTGCTATTGAAGGTTTTTATTTGACCTTCAGTTATGAAGTAGAGTTTAGCTGGATACAGGATTCTTGGTTGATAGTTGTTTCTCTTTACGGAATGGCATACAACATCCCAAGCTCTTCTTGCTTTAGTTGTCTTTGCTGAGAAATCTGAGGTGATTCTAATTGGTTTCCCTTTATAGGTGATTGATCTTTTCTCCTTGACAGCTTTAAGGATCTTTTCCTTGGTCTGAATTGATCCTTTGCAAATTATATTGTTTTGGTGAGATGTCCTGTTCCGGACTGGCCTACTTGGACTTCTAAAAGCTTCTTGTGTCTGAATAGGCCTATCTTTTGCATGTTTGGGAAGTTCTCTGCTAGTATCCTGTTAATCAAATTTCCTAGACCATTAACTTCTCTCTCTATGTGTTCCTCAATACCCATTATCCTCAGATTAGGACTTCTGATGATGTCTTCCATATGTTGAATAGATCTGTCATATTTCTTGGATTTGTCTTGGATGGTTGTATGTTCTTTCTCTATAATACCTGGGCTGTCTTCAATCCCTGAGATTTGATCTTCTGCATGGACTAACCTATTGGCAAGACTTTCTACTTTGTTTTTTTATTTCTTTTCCTTCTAATTTGTCAGTTTCCTTCTAACTTCTGTGTTGGAGCTTTTTTTTTAGATCTTCTATGAACTTCTTTACTTCCTTAATTTGGTGTTTAGTGTATATGCTCAAATCACCTAGTTGATTGGTTATGCTTTTCTTGGACTGCCATTCCTTCTGTTGGGCTCCATTCAGCATTTCCTTTTTGGTCTCCCTGACTTCTTTCAGCTCTCTGTTTATGGATTCCATGAATGCCTCTATTGATCTTAGTCTAGTCTCATCCCGATCTCTCAGTTCCTATATTTCTCTTTGATTAGCTTCCTCACTTTCATGCAATTCTTGTAGTTCTCTTTGAGTGTTCTCAGCCTGCTCATGCCATTCCTGACTTTCTCTTCATCTGTTCTCAGGTAGCTCACACAATTCCTATCTATCTCTTTGACTGATCTCAACCTTCTCACGCAATTCCTGTCAATCTCTTCGATCTGAACCTGCTCAGGCAATTCCTTTTTTTCTCTTTAAGTGTTCTCAATCTGCTCACGAAATTCCTGTATCAATCTTTGAGTAGCTTCCTCACGCTCATGACACTCATGTATTGATCTTTTTTTGCTTTCTCTTATCCTTGTCATGCTCACACTGAGACCTTTGCATATTTTCACTCTATTCATTAGAAGCTGTCACAATAAGGCTTTAGTCTGGTTCT
This sequence comes from Dipodomys merriami, assembly GCF_024711535.1. Taxonomy (NCBI): domain Eukaryota; kingdom Metazoa; phylum Chordata; class Mammalia; order Rodentia; family Heteromyidae; genus Dipodomys; species Dipodomys merriami. Next base: position 7,483 of record NW_027203192.1, read on the forward strand.
TACATTCCTCCCTTGAGTTTTGGCACAGTTATCAATCTTGATGACATTACATCTCAGTTTCAACATCAGATGTGTTTACAGGAGAATAGGTGTGTTTTACCATTAATGATATAGTCTCCAACCTTTCCCTTATATATTGTAACAATCTGTTTAGAAAGCAAGGCCCAACAGTACACAATAGCAGTACTGTTAGCAAGGGTCCAATTAATGTAGAAATTAAGGTAGTTAACCAAGGAGAAAAATTAAACCATGATTCAAACCATCCTTGTCCAGACTGTCATTTCTTCTTTCATTCTTCTAATCTTTCCCTAACTTTTGCCATGTTATTTTTTACTACCCCTGAGTGATTTACATAAAAACAGCATTCTTCTCCTAATGCAGCTCATAATCCACCTTGTTGTAAAAATAGTAAGTCTAGTCCTCTTCTATTCTGTAAGGCCACCTCTGTTAAAGAGTTTAAGGAATCTTGCAAGTGGGAAATCGAGCTTTCTATTCTTTTAATATCTTCATCTATTGATTCCCTCAAGGCTAAATAATGCTGTTCCTGTCTTTTTAAAGCCGCTATTTCTGTTCCTAACCCTCCAAATGCTTGCACCTAACAGCAGGCTAATTGTAATAGCTGTGAAAGGCTCTCTTTTATATCTATCTTTCTTAAAATTTGGAGCTTCATATAAATCTAAAAATTCCTCATTACTATGGTAAAAAAAAAAAAGGGTTGGTAACAATCTTATCATCACACAACATTCCCCTGCATTCATTATAACTTTTATATGCACACAACTAGTTAGTCCAGATTGATTACACACCCACCATGTATTGCTAGGAGGGATCAAATATTTCATTTGTTCATTCCCTTTCTAAGGCAGTTTTGTGGTTTTGTTGCATATCCAGTTCATATCCTGAGGTACTTCACCTATGCAGATCCCTTGACCTGTAACTCGGCCCATTGTTAATCTAACTTGACTAGTCCATCTGCACTCCTTTTGACTCACAGACATGGTTACATTACTTACTACTGCTATCCCCTCATAATAAGGTGGTACAGTGTCATAGCATAGCCAACAAGAGTTAGTTAATTCTGAGGTAGAGGCATTTAATAATGCAAAGGAATCTATAATCAATTCTATTAGTGAATTTGTAGGCAATACTAGTACTAGGTCCACTGGTTCTAATTGTCTTGGGGTTGCTGCCCTACTAATGTAGGGTGTTACTCTGTAACTATAAGTCTCGTTATGTTTTCAGGTTGGGGTGGTGCAGGTGGGGCTTTCTCGGGCAGAATAGGCTGAATAACCTGGTTAGGGCCCACCAGGGCTATTCTAATGACTTCTTGTCTAAGGTTTATTCTGAAAATTAATCCATGGTCATAATCATCCTTATATAGGCTCAGTCCCCATGTCCTTCCTTGGGCCCAACCACAAAATTGTTTCCCTATCTCAGTAAAAGTAATAGTTAGAGGATTACACCGGAATTCTTTAACGGTCTATCTAGAATTGCTCCACAAATTTTTTCACCCTGATAGGTTCATTTTCTAGCCATAGTAATAAGGTCCCAGTTAGAGGACGGCTTCCAATGTCCATCTCCTGTGGTTTCACAACCCCATTCTTTGCAAAAATAGTCTTGTTCATAACAGAACTTTTTTGCAAGATCTGGGCTCCTCCCATCTCTAGGACAGACATAGATAGTCCATCTCCCTAAGTAATATCTTCTGGCTGGGGTTGCACATCCTCCTGGCGTTTTGTCTAGCCCATGTGAGTTACAATGTCTTTTTGTTGCTGTACAAGTTGTTTGGCCATTGCACTCAGGCAGTTTGCTAGGGTCATAATGGTCGGGAATATCCCAACTCCCAATTGGTAAATCACATAAGTCTATTATTAAGTCTGGCCACCAGGTATTAAGTGGGGCTTCTGTTGTTGCCACAGGAATGGGTTCGCCCCATTTAGGAGTCACCAGCCAAGTTAGTTAGTAAGGGGCATGAGGGTTAATTCCCTTTACCACATACTTATCAATAGTAGAATCAGTCCCTGGACAATCTTCAGATCTTCAATTTTAGTGGGTTATTTGGGTGAGGCACACCCTCCCTTGCTGACACTGAAGATGCTGCTGGCTCCTCCTCCTCAGGATTGAAGGGATCAGCTGGCTTGGCATGGGTGTGGTGGGTCCACGCAGTTACTCCGTCCACCTTTAAAGCTTTAAGAGTGGTCAGAATCACCATATATGGACCTTTCCACCTGGGCTCGTGTCCTTGCGTGATGCCTTCTGACCAGGACCCAGTGCCCAGGCCTGAAAGAGTGAGATGTGGGTATAGAAGCAGATTCATAAATGGCTTTTGTCTTAGGCCAGATTTCTTCTTGCACCTTCTGCAAGGATGGAAGAGTGGTTATTAATTCTCCATCACCCAGCTCCACCAATAATTCTGATTGGAGGCTAAGGATCATTGGAGTTGGATTGCCATACATGATCTCAAAGGGAGTCAATCCTAACTGGTAAGGAGAGTTCCTAACTCTCAATAGGGCCAAGGGAAGAAGAGTCACCCAGTCTGCACCAGTCTCCAAGGCTAATTTAGTCAAGGTCTCTTTTAGGGTCCAATTCATTCTTTCAACCTGTCCTGAATGCTGGGGTCTATAAGCACAGTGCAATTTCCAATCTGTCCCCAGTTCAGTGGCTATTCCCTGACTTACCTTGGATACAAAGGCTGGTCCATTGTCCGACCCTATTACTGCATGAAACCCATACCTTGGGAGAATTTCCTCTACAACCTTCTTGGCCACTATTCCTGCAGTCTCTTGCTTGGTTGGGAAAGCCTTGGTCCATCCTGAAAAGATGTCTACAAACGCTAGTAAATACTTGTAACCAAACTTTCCTTTCTTAAGTTCAGTGAAAGCCACCTCCAAGTTCGTTCCCGGCCTAGACCCCTTATTCGGCTTCCATTAACTTCCTATCCCCTTCTGGCATTAGTTAGCTGTCATGCTCTACATTTTTTAACAATGTCTTCTATTAGTCCATTTCCTTCTCTTATCTTGATATTCGAGCCTCTTAGCAAGTCTTGCATCCTCCTGGTTCCCATGTGTGAGGCAGAGTGAATTCTTTTTAACATCTCTAGTCCTAGAACTCAGGAAATTAAAATTTTTGAGTTAGCTAGGTGCCAACATCCATCTAGTTTGGGGGCCATAGGATGTTTTTATGCCCATTCCTCTTCTTCTTTAGTGTAGTCTGCCTGTACTGGTAGCATTCTAGGTCCAAGATGTGTGTGTCTGGCCACCAAGATTATTAATTTTCCCGCTGCTGCTTGTCTAGCAGTCTGATCGGCCAATCTGTTGCCTTTCACTGTCTTGGTGTCCCCTTTTTGATGCCCTGGACAGTGCATGATGGCCAGCTCCCACACAGCTCTAAGCAGTCCCAAAAATCTCTTCCTTATTTGTAATAGTTTTTTCCTTCTGCTGTTAGCAGGCCTCTTTCTTTATACATAGCTCCATGTATATGGGCTGTTGCAAAGGCGTACCTAATGTCTGTGTAGACATTCAATCTTTTCCTTCCAGCCATGTTTAAGGCTTTTGTTAATGCCAATAGATCCACTCGCTGGGCTGAGGTCCCTCTGGGCAATGCTTCCGCCCAAACTGCCTGATCTTCCTGGTCACTGCAGCTCCTGCATACCTGTGTCCATCCCTGATGAAACTGCTGCCATCGGTGTACAGGGTCAGGTCAGGATTCTGCAGTACTTGGTCTTGCAGGTCTGCTCTGGTCCCATGGACATGAGCTAGTATTTCCTCACATTGATGTAGCCATTGCTTGTAGCCAGGATCTGGCAGTAGAGTTACTGGGTTGAGGGAAGTTGGCACACAAAAGGTTAAGTGTCCTGAGTTGAGAAGGAGAGCCTGATATTGGGTCATCCTGGCATTGCTTATCCATCTATCAGGTGGTGCTTAAGAACTCCTTCCAGAGCATGAGGAGTGGCCACAGTCAGGGGCTGTCCCAGCATTATCTTAGTGGCATCTTTAACCAGGAGAGCCACTGCTGTTATTATTCGTAAGCATGGTGGCCATCCAGTTGCCACAGAGTCCAGCCTTTTTGATAAATAAGCTACAGGCTTTTTCCATGGTCCCAGCTTCTGCGTTCGCACCCCCTTAGCCACTTCCTCCTTTTCATCCACAAAAAAGGGTAAAAGGTTTAGATACATCTGGCAAGGCCAATGCTGGGGCCTGCAAGAGGAGTTGCTTCAGAAGTTCAAAGGCCTGCTGTTGTGAATCAGTACAAATAGTTATTTTATTTTAGTTTTGTGGCCTCATACAGGGCATGTGCTATTTCTGCAAATCCTGGTATCCATAGTCTGCAGAATCCTGCAGTTCTCAGAAACTCCCTCACTTGCTTTGGAGTTTTTGGAGTGGGTATCTTTAACACAGTCTCTTTTCTTGCCTCAGTCAGCCACCTCTGCCCATCTCTGAGGATATATCCCAAATACTGTACTTCTGGTTTACAACGCTGGGCTTTCTTAGCCGATGCCCGATACCTCTCCTTTCCCAGAGTTTGTAACAGATTGGCAGTTCCTTCTCTGCATTCTAATTTGGTCTTAGTGGCTATCAGTAGATTATCAAAATACTGCAACAGACTCAGCCCTGGGTTCTTTTCCCGATACTCACGTAGGTCTTCGTGAAATGCTTCATCAAACAGAGTAGTGAAATTTTTTAATCACTGGGGAAGTCTAGTCCATGTTAGCTCTCTGCTGATGCTTCCCTCAGGATCATACCAATCAAATGCAAACAATACCTGACTTTTCAGGGCCAGAGGAAGGCTGCAAAAAGCATCCTTTAAATCCAGGACTGAATACCATTTCCTGTCCAGAGGTAAGGAACTCAGCAAAGTAAAAGGGTTTGGCAAGGTTGAATGGACTTTCTTCTAGACCTTGTCTTACATCATAGACTTTAGCCATATTAGTAGGTCGGTGTGCAGACACCTTGAGACCGACCAACAGAGCCTTGTCATAGACTAGGAGACATTCCCTACCTTTGACTACATTTTTAAAAAAAACCGAACAGAAGTATAACCTCAGGGAATAAAATAGCTCAAAAATACATACTATGTTGTCCTCCACCAGCTATTGAAATAACCAAACTTCTATTACTAACCACTAGCACTTGTAAAGTTTATAAAATCATAGAATGAGATGCTTTCAGAGATGGAAGGGAATTTTTTGTTTGATTTTGTTTTGGATATGTGTTCATGAGATAACTTACTAGGGGCAACAATAAACACATATCCTCAGAATAAAAGTTATTATAGCTGTTAGTCTAAATCTACCCCATGTATCTACCTTCACCTCTACCTCCTTCTCCCTGAAATATCTGAGTACTGTTCTAGACACTGGCCATACAAGTGATGAAAGTGGGCAAAGTCTTGGCATTTTGGTGGAAAGTTAGGCAAATATAAAGAAGAAATTTGCTGTTTGGGGTGTACACTTCCTGTCATGTGCACTCAATCTGAGCCCACTGTATGAGTCCCTTTTTCACAGAAACCACAACAAAAGCTCCCCTGATTGGTCTCGATTTACTGTTGCCATCTAGACTATGAGTTTCTAGAGGACAGAAATATTGCAAAGCTTTCTGCAATGCTTATCAAGCTATAACTGCAGGAGAAAGCACAAAATCTCTAAGGCTCATGGCTACTTGTTTGGTCCTGAAACTCCTATTGTCATCAAAAGCCATTCTGCAGGTTTGTTTGATGATATAATCATTAGTTAATTGATACGCAGGAAAAACTTGTTGCAGGGTGGGTATGAAATAGTACATGCCTATAATCCCAATCAGCAGAAAGTCATGAGTTCAAGGCCACTCAGGACTGCTTAGAAGTCAACCTTGACTTATACAGGAGACCTTATGCTCAAGAACCCAAAGGAAAGAAAAAAATAGAATAAAAGAAGAGCTATTGAAGATGTTCTTTCTTGGGGAAAGGAGCAGTCATACAAATAGAATTTGGAGCCAGACATTTGAGATCAGTGCGAGGATAAAGAAGTTTGATAATAACAGAGAACAAGAGGGTAGAGTCAATGCCTGACCTCATTTTTAAAAATGTTTGGACCTCAGGTGTGACACAGACTAAAAGTCCCTTTCAACTTGGCAACTTAATGATTAAAAGATTGACCATTTTATTAATAGGACTTAAGTGATTTATGGCAATCCTTCAACAAATGACTGTAGAACCTACTAAATGTCAGGCACTCTGGGGGACTCTGTACGACATCTGGATGAGGACTAAATCTAGAACTCATTTGAGCAAACCTGTTCTGATTCTGAAGGTGTCCAGAGGTCAGACAACAGATAAATGCCTGCCATTATGAATATCATCCGTGTTGACCCCTTTACCATTGGACTACAAATATAATATCCAGTGCCTCAGGCAAATGGAAATCTCTTGGAGGAGTGGTCAGTTGGAGCCTCCTATTTTCCCCCAAACACTCATCAGTTTGGTCATCCCAACATGTGAGAATAAATGTGCTCATTTATTCTACAATCGGATCTGAAATAGCTATTACCTGCCAGGATCCAGAAGTAGAAAACTAGGACTCCATTCCTGGTTCCTCCTCCTTGCCTCCATGACATGAATCTCTTCTTGTGTAAAACTGCCTCTCTGTGCCTGCATGGAAATTGGAGATTGCAAGGGTTTATGTATAAAACATAAAGGGGTGAAAGGATCCAAGACTTGGCATATAAAACACAATTGTTAGGCATTGGTGGCTAACATCTGTAATAGTAACTCTGCAGGAGGCAGAGATATTGAGGGTCATGGTTCAAAGCCAGTCTAAGCCAAAAATCAGAGAGATTCTTATCCCCAATGCACCAACACAAAGATAGAAGTAGGGGTCCGGCTTAAGTGGTGGAACAACAGCTTTGATCAAAAGAGCTAAAGGACAGCAAGCAGACCCTGAGTTCAAGCTCCAGGATCAGCAAAAAAAAAAAAAAAAAAAAAAGGTTGAAAATTTTCATAAAAAAAAAACTTGGGGGAAAAAAGAAAACCATTCCACATGTAATCCCTAACTTAGGGGAGTTGTGCCCCAAACCATGCTGACAATTGATTCTGAAGCATGAATAAAACCAAGATCACAGAGTAGATAAGGAAGCCTGGGGTTGCTGAGACTCTAGCATTAGTTTCCTTCTGTCTTTCTTTTTTTTTTTTTTTGTCAGTCGTGGTGTTTCAACTCTGAACCTGGACGCTGTCCCTCAGCTTTTCAGCTCAAGGCAAGCGCTCTACCACTTGAGCTACGGCCCCACTTATGGTTTTCTGAGTAGTTTATTGGAGATAAGAGTCTCAAGGACTTTCCTGCCTGGGCTGGCTTTGAACTGTGATCCTCAGATCTCAGCCACCTGAGTAGCTAGGATTACAGGCGTGAGCCACCAGTGCTGGGCTTAGGATTTATTTCTAATTGGAATACCAAAGCAGAGATAGCCACATTTTCTTAGCAAGATATGAGAAATTGTTTTCTGCATAACTCAAACATCTCACAGAGAAAAGACCTCAAGAAGAAAATACCCCTCAGAATTCTCCTAAGTCAGCCCAACTAATCGTCATAAAATGCAAACATACACGCACACAAAAAACTCTGGATGAACCCTGTCAATGGTACCCATGCTTAAATATAAGCAGACAACCAAAGAAGATTGATGTAAGAGAAAAGACTTGAACAACAACAGAAAAAGACAAGATAGGATATATATATTTTGGAGGGGTCAGAGCTGAGAGGAGAGTGGAACAAGTACTATTCAGGAAGATGAAAAACTGAAAGAGAAAAATAAAATCTGTCCTTAGTAGCCTGTGAGAGAGAGCTGCCAGAGACACTGAATCCATAAAGTTAAAATATGATTCTATTAAAGGAGTCATATCAAAGCTGAAAGAACTCTTTGAAAATAAGGATGTGATTGGAGAAATAAAAATCTATGGATCATAAGACAGAGAAGATAATCTAGCAAATATAAATACATAAAAGACTAAACAATGGATAACAAGGAAGAAAATACTAGAAAGACAGATAATCCCTCCAGAAATTCCAGCACCTGTGTAACAGGAATTCTGATACAGAAATGGGGGAAGAATAGAAAGGCAGTAATCACAGAATATTTTCTAATTCTTTCCTATAAGGAAATAACCTGAGTTTCCACAGTGAGAGGCTCAGCACAAGCTGAGCTGTAATTCCAAGCTCATGCCTGTAATCCTAGATACTAAGGAGGCTGAGATCTGAGGATAATTGTTCAAAGCCAACCTGGTCAGCAAAGTCCCTGTGAGCCTCTTATCTCTAAAACTCAAAAACCCAGAAATGGTGCTGTGGCTCAAGTGGTAGAGCACTAGCTGTGAGCACAAAAATGTTCTGGGACAGTATCCAGGCCCTGAGCTCGAGCCCCACAACAGACAAAACAACCAAAAGATCAGTACAGGATAAAACAGGCTTAAGTCAAGTCTAGTGCTCAACAATCAATGATCAAATAAATTTCCAATTTCTCCAGATGAAGAACAAAAGATATAAATGTTGTTTTCGGTGGTGATGGTATTTTTGCTTTTTTTCCTTCTGTGAGGTGAGTAAAGAAAGGGCCCAGAAAGGGAGGAAGGGAGAATAAACAAATGCACTTATACTATTCAGGAGACACTATGTGGAAAATGACTTACATAACTTTTGGGCAGGGATGGGAGGGGGAAACAGGGAAAGTAAAGGAAGGGGTGACAGTGTCCAAAAGGAGAAATGGACTCATTACTTGACTTATGAAATAGTAGGCTCTCTGCACAACACATTAAAATTATATTTAAATATATCAACAATAAATTACATTAAAATAATATTTAAATTTTTGTATTAAAATTTAAATTATTTTAAAATTAAAATCATATTTAAAAAGCTAAAAATTCCCCTAGAGAAAAAAAACCCACGTGAATACACACCAATTCTCACTCAATAGAACTTCATGAAACTTTAAAGAAAATGAAACCAGGCCTTTTAATTGAGAAGAGAAAATAATTTCTAACCCAGAGTCCTCTTCCCAAGTCAAAGGTCAATGAAGTGCCAAGATTAAACCAGTAATATTTCAGGAAATAGTTTTCCTTTCAATGTTTGCGCCTGTGTGTCTATTCTGAGAAAAATCCCCAAAGAAGCTCTTCACTACGATCAATAGATACATGAAGAAATGCTCAATTTCTCTAGCCATAAAAGAAGAGCTAATCAAAACAATATTGAGATTCCACCTCACCCCACTTAGAATGGCTAGAATCAAGAAAGCTAATAACAACAGATGCTGGAGGAGATGTGGACAGAAGGGAAGCCTACTGCATTATTGGTGGGAGTGGGAACTTGTTCAACCACTTTTGGAAAGTAGTATGGAGGTTTCTCAAAAGACTCCACATAGAGCTCCCCTATGACCCAGCAATCCCAGTTTTGGGCCCCAAATGATCACAAACAAGACTACACTAAAGCTACCAGCACAACTATGTTTATCTCAGCTAAGGTATGGAACCAACTCAGATGCCCTCGGTAGATGAATGGATCAAGAAATGTGGTATATATAAATACAATGAAATTCTATGCCTCCTTCAGAAAGAATGATACTGCCCCATTTGTTAGCAAATGGAAAGACTAGGAAAAAATTATATTAAATGAAGTAAGCCAGGCCCAAAGAAACATAGGTCCCATGGTTTCTCTTATTTGCAATAACTGGTCTATGTCTAGGACACGCAGCAAAGGTCAAAAGCTGTGTACATATGACCATAAGATGATATTAAGCAAAATGAAACCCAAGAGAGACTGTGGTTTTTTTTTCTTTCTAGCTATTGTTTTTAACATATTTATAATGTAGTATGTGGGTTTTTTGTTTCTTTGGTATGTTCCTTCCCCATGGTATAACCCCTGTTTTCACTGTATTTGATTCTAGTGTCCTGATCCTTGTATCAACATTTTTCTAATTTGGGGAGGGGAAGGGAAAAAAACAAGATGCTTAAATAGGGATAGAGGTTGGCTCATTTTAACAATGAGATGTACAAAACACCATGTTGAAAACAAACTTTAGAACCTCAGGCACAGAGGCAGGGAGTGTTGAGAGGAGTTGGGGAGGTGGGGAGGAAAGGAACCATAGGGGAAAAACAAAGGGGGGATAACAATGCTCGATAAGAAATGTACTCATTACCTTACTCAAGCAACTGTAACCTCTGTACAATAACCCCTCTGTACAGTATATTTACAATAAAAATATATATTAAAAAAACAAGCTCTTCACCAAGATGACAAGAGCAAAAAAGCAAGGTGATGGACATGAGGTTCAGTAAGGGAAAAGAAGATAAGGAATTCACAAACATGACAACAGGAGAGACCCCAATAGGAGAGCAGACAGAAAACAGAGAGACAAACAGGGACATATAGAGGTTCAAACAAGTCAGAAACTCAACAGGTCATAATTCCAAAAATATGTTCTAGAACATTTCCAGAAAGTATGTTCTAAATGGGTTCTAGAATAGGCACTGGAATAGTCTCCAGGATTGAGTCTGGAACATATTCTAGAATCTATTGTACAATGTTTTCTCCAATCGGTTGTACACTCAATATGTCTGAAAATAGTGAAGAGAAATTAGAACACATAAGGACAGTATGGCTGATGGAGGCATATTTTAATCTTTAATTTTAATTTTTAAATTTATTTAATTGGGATTAGAACAGATAAAGAATAATCCAGAGAAGAGTTCCCAAATAGCTCTACAAACACTACTAGCAAACATCATGAATGAGAAGTTTGACAATGTACAAAGGACTCTGTATGTGTGTGATAGGGACAGAGAGGAGGCATCCCAGAAGTTTATACAGGAATATCATAAGCGTGAGGAAGCTACTCAAAAACTGATACAGGATTTGCGTGAACAATTGAGAATACTCAAAGAGAAAGGGAGGAATGGCATGAGCAGGCTGAGAACACTCAAAGAGAACTGCAGGAATCCCACGAACGGGAAGAAAGAGAACTGCAGGAATCCCACAGACGGGAGGAAGCTAATCAAAGAGTAATTCAGGAATTGAGAGACCAGGTAGAGAATACACAAAGATCACTAAAGGCATTCATGGAATCCATTAACAAAGAGCTGAAAGAAGTCAGGGAGACAACAAAGGGAATGCTGAATGGAACCCAACAGAAGGAAAGGGAGTCCAATGAAACCATAACCAATCAACTAAGTAAGTGATTTGAGAACAAACACTGAACACCAAATTAAGGAAGTAAAGAAATTCATACAAGACCTAAAACAGAGCTTCAACAAAGAACTTGAAGCCATCAAAGCTGACCAATTAGAAGGAAAAGAGATAAAAAACAAAGTAGAGACTCTTGACAGCAGGTTAGACGATGCAGAAGATCGAATCTCAGGGATTGAAGACAGCCTAGATATTATAGAGAAAGAACATACAACCATCCAAGACAAACCCAAGAAATATGATAGGTCTATCCAACACCTGGAAGACACCATCAGAAGGCCCAATCTAAGGATAATGGGTGTAGAGGAGCACCTAGAAAGAGAAGTTAATGGTCTAGGAAATTTGTTTAACAGGATCCTAGCAGAGAACTTCCCAAACATACAAAAAGATAGGCCTATTCAGATACAAGAAGCTTTTAGAACCCCAAATAGACCAGACCAGAATAGGACATCCCACCATCACATTATAATCCACACAGGATCAACTCAGAACAAGGAAAAGATCCTTAAAGCTGTCAAGGAGAAAAGGTTAATCACCTATAAAGGGAAACCAATTAGTATCACCTCAGATTTCTGAGCAGAGACAATCAAAGCAAGAAGAGCCTGGAATGACGTATGCCATGCCCTAAAAACAAACAACTATCAACCAAGAATACTGTACCCAGCTAAACTCTCCTTCATAACTGAAGGCCAAATAAAAACCTTCCATAGCAAAGAAAAATTGAAACAATACATCTCCACCAAACCAGCCCTACAAACGTTTCTTAAAGATGTCCTACACATAGAAAACCAACAAGAACGCAACAAAGGCCAAGAAACTGCACCCAAACTGAGAATCCAAGAACCTTAGGAAGAACCCAGTTTTCACAGCCCCCAAGAAGGTGGATAACATGGCAGGAACTCCCAAATACCTATCAGTCCTATCTCTTAACGTTAACGGACTGAACTCTCCAATTAAGCGACATAGACTGTCTAGTTGGATTAAAAAACAAGACCCTTCTATCTGCTGCCTGCAGGAGTCACATCTTGCCCGTAAAAACAAATACATTTTCAATGTTAAAGGCTGGAACAAAATATACCAAGCAAACAGCCCTCATAAACAGGCAGGAGTTGCAATCCTAATATCAGATAAAATAGACTTCAAATTAAAATTCGTGAGAAGAGATAAAGAAGGTCGCTACATACTAATTAAAGGATCTCTCCTTCAGGAGGATATTACAATTCTAAATATCTATTCGCCAAACAATGGAGCACCCAAATTTATCAAAGAAACACTACTTTCCCTCAAATCCCATATAGATACAAAGATATTAATTGTTGGGGATTTTAACACAGCACTCTCCCCACTAGATAGATCAACTCGGCAAAAACACAACAGAGAAACCGCAGATCTAAGCAGGTGCATAGATCAACTAGACTTAACAGACATTTACCGAACATTTCACCAGCAGCATCAGAATACACGTTTTTCTCAGCAGCACATGGAACGTTTTCTAAAATAGACCACATTCTAGGCCACAAAGCAAACTTGTCTAAATTCAGAAACATTGAAGTTATACCTTGCATTCTCTCTGACCACAAGGAAATAAAATTAGAACTCAACACCAAAAGCCACCAAAGAAAGTCCGGTATCACATGGAGGCTGAACAATACACTGCTTAATCATGAGTGGGTCATGGAAGAGATTAGAAAGGAAATTCAAATGTTCATGCTATTCAACATAAATGAACACACAAATTACCAGTTCCTCTGGGACACAGCAAAGGCAGTACTCAGAGGCAAGTTTATAGCTCTGAGCTCCTACATCAACAAATTGGAGAGATCTGAAACTAACAATTTAATGACACATCTAAACCTTCTTGAAAAAGAGCAGCAAGATAAACCTCAATCCAGTAGATGGAAAGAAATAATCAAAATTAAATCAGAATTAAATGAATTAGAATCCAAAAAAACTATAGAAAAATCAACAAAACAAAGAGTTGGTTCTTTGAAAAACTTAACAAAATTGACAGACCCTAAGCAAACCTTAACAGAAAAAGGAGAAAACACACCCAAATTAATAAACTCAGAGATGAGAATGGAAACATCACCACGGAAACAACCAAGATTCAGAACATTATAAGGGAATACTTCTCAAAACTTCATGCTAATAAGTTTCAGAATTTGACAGAAATGGACCTTTTCCTAGCAAATATTGACATGCCAAAACTAAACCAAGATGAGTTAAACCAGCTTAATAGGCCCATATCAAGCTTTGAAATAGATACAGCAATAAGAGACCTCCCAGCTAAGAAAAGTCCAGTACCAGATGGTTTTACAGCAGAATTTTACAAGGCCTTCAAAGCAGAGCTCACACCAATACTCCTCCAACTCTTCAATGAAATTGAAAGAGAAAGCTCACTACCGAACACATTCTATGAAGCCCTCATAACCCTCATCCCAAAACCAGGCAGGGACTCATCAAAGAAAGAGAACTATACACCCATTTCTTTGATGAACATTGATGCAAAACTGCTCAACAAAATTTTGGCCAATCGACTTCAACAATTCATCCAAAAAATCATACACCATGATCAAACAGGATTCATTTCAGGGATGCAAAGCTGGTTCAATGTACGTAAATCAATTAATATTATTCATCACATCAACAGGAGCAAGAATAAGAACCACATGGTAATCTCAATAGATGCAGAAAAAGCATTCAACAAGATCCAACACCCCTTTATGATGAAGGTTTTTGAAAAATTAGGAATCCATGGAACATTCCTCAATACAATAAAGGCTGTATATGACAAACCTACAGCCAGCATTATACTCAATGGTGAAAAACTAAAGCCATTTCTTCTTAACTCAGGAACAAGACAAGGATGCCCACTCTCTCCACTTCTCTTCAATCTAGTATTAGAATGCCTAGCTACAGCAATAAGACAAGATGCAGACATAAAGGGGATCCAAATAGGGAAAGAAGAAATAAAACTCTCCCTCTTTGCAGATGACATGATCTTGTATTTAAAGAATCCCATAGACTCCACTCCCAAATTACTCAAGCTGATTCAAAACGTTGGCAAAGTAGCAGGGTATAAAATTAAACCCCCAAAATCAATGGCTTTTCTGTATGCCAACAATGAGAAAAGTGTGGCTGAAATTAGGAAAGAAACTCCATTTGTAATAGCCCCACAAAAAATAAAATACCTAGGGATTAACTTAACTAAAGAAGTGAAGGACCTCTATGATGAAAACTTCAAAATCTTGAAAAAGGAAATCAACACAGAACTTAAAAAATGGCAAAACCTCCCATGCTCCTGGATTGGAAAGATTAACATCGTGAAAATGGCAATACTTCCCAAGGCAATCTACAAATTCAACGCAATACCTATCAAAATTCCACCCTCATTCTTCAAGGAAATAGAAGAGGCAATCCAAAAATTCATATGGAACAATAAAAGACCCAGAATAGCAAAAACGCTCCTCAACGGAAAGAACACTGCTTGAGGAATATCAATAGCAAATTTCAAACTCTACTATAAAGCCATAGTAATCAAAACAGCTTGGTATTGGCATAAGAACAGACCTCAGGACCAATGGAATAGAATTGAAAACCCAGAAATGAACCTACAGACCTATAGCCATCTAATCTTCGATAAGGAAGCTAAAACAATAGAATGGAAGAAAGATAGCCTCTTCAGTAAATGGTGCTGGCAAAATTGGTTAACTACACGTAGAAAACTAAAGCTAGATCCTTCTATATCACCCTGCACCAGAATCAACTCCAAATGGATCAAAGACCTTGAACTCAAAGCAGACACTCTGAAAACATTACAGGATGGAATATTAGAAACCCTAGGTCTCCTTGGCTCAGGCCGAAATTTTCTGAATAGAGACCCGGAAATACAACAAATCAAAGAAAGGTTAGACAAATGGGAATGCATAAGGTTGCAGAGCTTTTGTAGGGCAAATGACATAGCTAGCAAGATCAATAGAAAGCCCACCGATTGGGAGAAGATCTTTACTGTCCATACAACGGACAAGGGTCTCATATCTAAAATATACTTGGAACTCAAAAAATTAAACCACCGAACAACAAATCCTCAAAGAAACAACTGCCCAATAAATAAGTGGGCGAAAGACTTAAAGAGAAGCTTCTCTGAAGAAGAAAGAAGGATGGCCAATAGACACAATGAAGAAATGTTCAACATCCCTAGCCATAAAAGAAATGCAAATCAAAACAACATTGAGATATCACCTCACTGCAGTTAGAACAGCAAAAATCAAGGACTCTAACAACAACAGATGCTGGAGGGGATGTGGACAGAAAGGAACCTTACTTCATTGTTGGTGGGAGTGTAAACTTGTTCAACCACTTTGGAAAGCAGTATGGAGGTTCCTCAAAAGACTTCACATAGATCTCCCCTATGATCCAGCAATCCCAGTTTTGGGCATTTACCCAAATGTTTACAAACAAGACCACACTAAAGCTACCAGCACAACTATGTTTATTGCAGCATTATTTACCATAGCTAAGATATGGAACCAACCTAGATGCCCCTCAGTAGATGAATGGATGAAGAAAATGGGGTATATATACACAATGGAATTCTATGCCTCCATCAGAAAGAATGACATTTCCCCATTTGTTAGGAAATGGAAAGGTTGGGAAAAAATTATATTAAGTGAAGTAAGCCAGGCCCAAAGAAACATATGTCCCATGGTTTCCCTTATTTGCAATATCTAGTATAGGTATGAGTCAAGCGGAAAAGGTCAGATAATGTGATGTTAGGAAAATGAACCCTTAAATATGTATTTTAATGTTTTCGTTTCTTTCATGCATGTGTTTCTAACGCATTTATAAGATTATTTCTTTGTTGCTTTGTATGTCCCTCCCCCACAGTGTAACCCCCGCTTTCACTATATTTGATGTCAGTATAACATGTGGAGGAGATGGGGACAAACAAGTCGTTTAAGGATTCAGGTGGACCTGTTGCAACAATGAGAAGTACAAAATGTCATGTCAAAACCAGCTTTACAATGTCGGTGTGGGGGGGGTAGGGGGGTATGATTGGGTGGGGGGGAGGGGGGAGGCTGGGAAGGGAGGTGAAGGGTAAACAAAGGAGGAGGCTGCAATGCTTGGTAAGAAGTGTATGCATTATCCTACCCATGTAATTGTAACCCCTCCGTACAGTATGTTCTCAAATAAAATAAAATAAAATAAAATAAAAATTTATTTAATTTTAAATTACATATGTATATAATTTATACATAAATTTTATGTATGCATTTACTTAGATATTTATATAATTTTATATAATTTATGTATACATATACATTAGCATATATTATACATTATATTATACATATATTACATTACAATCACATTAAATTATATACATATATATTTGTATTTATACACAAATTATATACATATATGTAGAGGCAAGTCCATAGAAAATAAAGTTAGAATCATGTCTTTGTGGCTTAGCAAAGAATGACATTCACCTAAAGTAAGCATCCAATATTCATGCAATCACCTATGTAGTACTCACAGGAAGGATTCAAATGATGAAGATGGGATTTCTGCATTAAAGGGGTATTGGGGATTACCAATAACTACTATTTCTCTTTACTGGAGCATGTGTGCCAGAACTGGGACTTGAACTTCGGGCCTGGACCCTGACCCTGATCTTTTGTGCTCAAGGCTAGCACTCTACGACTTGATCCACAGCTCCACTTCTAGCTTTTTGGTGTTTAACAGGAGATAAGAGTTTCACGGACTTTTTTGCCTGAGTTGGCACTGAACCATGATCCTCAGATCTCCAGCCTCCTGAGTAGCAAGGACTTACAGGTGTGAGTCACCAGTGCCCAGCTGACACACCCTTTTAAAGTTATAAAATTGAAATTGTTGGTTACTATATATATTAAATTATCCTTGAAAGAAGTATTTGATTCTGTAAACTTTTATTCAAAATGAAAAACTATTCAGGCACTGGTGGCTCATTTATTTAATCCTAGAGACTCAGAAGCCTGAGATCTGAGGATCTTAATCTGAAGCAAAAAGAAGCTGGAAGCGGAGCTGTGTCTCAAGTGGTCAAACTAGCCTTGAGTAAAAGAAGCTTAGGGACAGCACCCAGGCCCTAAATTCAAGCCCCAGGACAGGCACAAAAATATTTAAAGCCATATTTAGATGCATGGAACTGAATGCCCTAAATTTAAGCCCAAGGACAGGCAAAAAATATATTTAAAAAATACATTTAGATGCATGGAACTGAATATGGAGCTTAAATATAAACCCCACCATCTATAGCCAAGTGATTTTTGACCACGCCCAGAAAAGACAGGCAGGTACTGGAAAAGGGACAATCTTTTCAATACATGAGACTGGAGAAATTAGATATCTTGCCTGCAGATGAATAAAATCAGATTCCTACCTCTAGCAGTTTTAAAAGAAGAAATCAACTCAAATGGATCCATGATTTAAATGAAGATTTGAAACTGTGTGATTATGATGTTTATATGTAATATTTCAATGAGGTAATACTTTATTTTCCTCACACATTTTCTTTTGAGACTGGGACTCAAACTGGGTATCTGATGTTTTTGCTCATTGGCTGGTGCTCTATCACCTGAGCCATGCCTCCAACCCCAAACACCATTGCTTTATGACAATTGCAAATTAGGGACAAGTACTGGGAAAAGCAGACTAGCACATTACTTACAGGAACTCACAAAGGATCAAGGCCATCACAAGCCAAGTCCCTATAGAATAATGAGATGGGATTGTTTTTACAATCAAATGACTCTCACACTCTTACCTTTCCTTCTGGTCTCCTCAATTAGAGCCAAGCAGCTTTTGGTTACATTCATATAGGTGGACTTTTTTCTCTAAACCCTTTTTCTTATTAGACAACTTAAAAAATAAAAATATCCAGGTGCTGGTAGCTCACACCAGTAATCCTTGATATTCAGGAGGCTGAGATATGAGGATTGAGATCCAAAGCCAGCCCACGAAGGAATGTTTCCAAGATTCTTATCTCCAATAAACCATCAGAAAATTGGAAGTGGTACTGTTGCTCAAAGTGATAGATAGCTAACTTTGAGCTGAATAGCTCAGAGACAGTGCCCAGGCCCTGAGTTCAAGCCCCATGACTGACCAAAAAAAAAAAAAAAGCAAAAATACCTTTATGAATACACAGATGAACAACACTTTCACTTAGCTCCCTTCCAAAAAAGGACAGAATACAAACATATATAGTAGCACAAAAGAAAATTTTAAATGAAGTTGTAAGTCATTTTTAGAGATAACAGGATATTCCTTACACATACAAGAAAATGGGTTTTGCAAGATTGGCCAAAAGAAGGAAAATCGTAAGGAAAAAATAGTCTCATACAGTAGGATGCTATGAGAATATTCAAGCTTCAGAAGACAATATGGAAACAGCTATAATAAATTAAATCACATTTCTGAATCAGCAGTTTCTTCACTAAGCATTTAGCCTAAAGTATGCCAAGGAAATTGTAGAGCTGTATATAAAGCAACCAGTAAAGAAAGAAAAACCCACAAGCATCTGTCAATATCAAACGGGGCTAGACACCTGTGGCTCACACCTGTAATTCCAGCTACTCAGGAAGCTGAGATCAGAAGATCAAAATTTGAAGCCAACCCAGTCAGGAAAGTCTGTGAGATCTGATCTCCAATTAACCAACAAAAAGTAGAAGTGGAGCTATGGATCAAGTGGTAGTGCTAGGCCCCTGTTCTGACACACACACACAGAGCCATTGGGTTGCATCATTAAGTATTGCACATCCCTACAATATAATCCTGCACAATCTTTAAAAAGAATAAATTCAACATATTGCACTGGCACAGAAAGGCTTCTAAGATAAATTGTTTAGCTAAGAAAATCAAGGTTCTACACAGAACACCCTCATATTTTTTTACGTGTCCCAAAACTGCTTTCCAGAAAGGAAAAGCTGTCACTTTGGAGAGAGGCTAGAGCTCAGGAGGAAGAACTTTGGTTGGCTGCTATTTGGTTTTGTGCTGTTGGATGAACTGGGGGCCTCATATACGTTAGACAAATGCTTTACCATCAAGCTATACTTCCAGCCTTTGCTTGGTTTCTAAGCCTTTTGAAATGTATCTTTTTTGCAGCGGGGGGGGGGGGGGTCCCGGTCTGGGGCCTGAACTCTGGGCCTGGGCGCTGTCCCTCAGCTCTTCAGGTCAAAGCTAGCACTCTACCACTTGAGCCACAGCACCACTTCCGGCTTTTTTCCTTTTGCTTATGTGGTGCTGAGGAATCGAACCCTGGGCCTCATGCAGGCAAGGCAAGCGCTCTACCACTGAGCCACATCCAGAGTCCCTTTCTAAGCCTTTTGAAAGATTTCGTGGCCCACCATAACTAAGGATCATTTATATTTTTTATTTTTTTGAGGGGTTGTCCGGTCATGGGGCCTGAACTCTGGGCCTGAGCGCTGTCCCTCAGCTCTTCAACTCAAGGCTAGCGCTCTACCACTTGAGCCACAGTGCCACTTCCGACTTTTTTTCTTTTTGCTTATGTGGTGCTGAGGAATCGAGCCCAGGGCCTCAGGCATGCAAGGCAAGTGCTCTACCACTGAGCAACCTTCCCACCCCTCATTTATTTATTTTTAAATCACCAATTGTAAAGAGAGAGATCATGCATGAAAAGCAAAGGATTAGTTCTGGCTCCAAGGATGAAAATGGCTTTCTGAACTTTTATTCAAAAATTAGCAACAAGCTGTGTGCCGACAGTCATGCCTATAATCCTAGCTACTCAGGAGGCTGAGATCTGAGAATCCTGGGCATACAAATCTTGGAGGTTGTTATTTCCAATTAACCAGCACAAGAAAGTACAGGTATGGATAAAGTGGTAGAACACCAGCCATAAGCAACAAAGTTGAACAAGAGCAAGCAGAAGTTTCTAAGTTCAACTTCAGTACTGGCATGCATGTGCAAGCATTTGTGCGTGCGCGCGCACGCGCGCGCGCGCACACACACACACACACACACACACACACACACATGGTTAGCAACAATCTCAGAACTAAACTTTCAGACTCTTGCTGACTACCATGGAGGAATGGTAGCACTTGTTTCTTCTCATCTTTTAGAAGAGGTCAGAGACTACTGGCTGCTACCAGTAGCTAGGCATCAGCAACTTGCTCAATACATGCATAAACAAATGGGGGTTGAAAGAGGAAATGCCTGCCAAACATGCCAGAAGGAGGTGACCGCCCTTCCCCGAGGGAGCTAAGGCCCTCTGTCCCCCTGAGACGTGACCCCTCAACACTGAATCCTCATTTGGGATGAAGGTGACTGTCGCACTGACTCCATTGTCTGGCATGATGGATGAGGAGGATAAGAACATAAACGGAAGTTTTCTGCAGTGGCGGCTTCTATTGGCTTTCTGAACACATCATGCAGCTGGCTGGCTGTCAGGTGTGGGGCCCAGCAATTTGTGATAATCCCTAAGCAGAAGCAGCCTCTACAAGGCTGGTTTGGCAGTAGCCCAGGGACCAGAGCCAAATTCTCACTCTCCTTGAAGTTGTAGCTCCTCCTGCACCAATGCAGAAGAAGGAAGAGGCCCTGGTGTCTCTCTCTCTCATGGGACCTGAATATATCACTGTTGTTGAGACAATGATCACCTGGGTGACCCAGAGAGCTTCACCAAGCTCAGCCCTGCCAAGTGATACACAGGGATTTGTCATCCATCTCAAGATGCCATAATTCATGTTGCCAACAACCAAGCAGAGCTCTGCAGCTGATATGGCAGTCCAGGAAGAACAAGTATGACTGATGGAGCCCATGAGGCATGAGTTTATTCCCTAGCTTTGCTGTTTGTCAGTGAGTTATTCTTGGACAAGCTTCTTAACCTGTGTCTCTAGTTCTTAACTATAAAATGACAAGTGTGTGTGTGTGTGTATATGTGCATGTGTGTGTATGTGTGTGTGCATCTGACAGTCTTAGAGCTTGAATTCAGGGACTAGGCACTGCTCCTGAGCTTTTTTGCAGCACAAGGTTGGTGCTGTACATAAAGCTCTTTATTTTTTGGTGGTTAATTGGAGATAAGAGGCTCTCATATTTGTCTGCCCAACCTGGCTTCAAACCATGATCCTCAGATCTCAGCTAGAATTGTAAGTATAAAGCACTGGCCCACAGTTTGGCAATTTTTATAAAAGACAACTGCTTTGATCGTAGGCTTTTTGTGAGAACAGAAGGAGATAGGCCATTTGTGGAGGCCATTGTGTAACAGGAAGTTCAGGAAGTAAAATGGGATCCTATTTATGATCAAAGAGATTGCATCTGGTAATCATATCACACATGGCTTCTTGAAAGGGTAAGGAATTGGGAAGAAGATGGCTAAAACATTTTTCACCAGATGGAGGTGGCCAGGAATGAACAAAAGGAACCACAGAAACAGGAGAAAAGGAAGAAGAGGTAACCATATTCAGGCACCAGTGGCACATGTCTGTAATCCTAGCTACATGGGAAGCTGAGATCTGAGGAGAGATCTGAGATCTGAGATCTCATCATTCAATCTCAGCCTGGGCAGGATAATGTATGAGACTCTTTTTGTCAATTAAACACCACACACACACACACACACACACACACACACACACACACACACACACACACATACACACACACACACACACACACACACACACACACACACATACACACACACACACACACACACACACACACCACAGAGGTAGAGCTGTGGCTCAAGTGATAGACAGTACTCTGAGACAACACTCAGGCCCTGAGCTTAAGCCCCAAAACCAGCACCAAGAAGAAAAAAGAGAGAGAGAGAAACAGAACCATGCCCAGAGATGATGTGTGGTTTATGGGTCAGCAGGAAAACTATTGAATAGAAGACTGAAGATGCTTGTCTGAGAGTCTCTGAGTACCAGCAGAGCAAACCAACACTGCACTTCTAAAAACGTCACTTGACAATACCTTGCTTAGCACAGGGGACAGAAGACGCTAACAGAGCTAAAAACAAGAAACCAACATCCCTGGCTCTTTCTCCCTCCTTTCTTCTCCAACCCTGCTAAACAACCAGCTGCCCACAGAGGCTGATTCTCTAGAGGGATGTATGCATTCTATGGCTGTATCTAAAAAAAATGTCCCCGGGCAAATTCATTTCTCCTGTTTCTGCATGGTGAGTGGGGAGCCCAAGGCCAGACAGTTCTTTGCTTCCCAAAGTAACATGCGCTGCTACACTGGATTTGGCCACCAGGGGCGCTGTTCGCTGAGAGCCCTGCCCACAGAAATTCCACAGGCCACTCAAGTCCCCTCCCTGGGCCTTTGGCTTCCCTACCCCAAAAACTCAGCATGAAGGAATGATTGTCAGTCCACATTCTCTACAACCACATGCATTCACCATTATTCACCATATTCCACCCACCTCATCTATTAGGATCCCGTCCATCTTTCTACCATTTCTCTCACATTTCTTTTTTTCTTTTTTGGCCCAGTCGTGGGGCCTGAACTCTGGGCCTGGGAGCTGTCCCTCATCTCTTCAGCTCAAGGCTAGCACTCTACCACTGGAGCCACAGTGCAACTTCCAGCTTTTTCTTTTTGCATATGTGGTGCTGAGGAATAGAACCCAGGGCCTCAGGCATGCAAGGCAAACACTCTAACACTGATTCACCTTCCCAGCCCCTCACATTTCTATGACCTTTTTAATTACAAAGAAATCAATAGGAGAAAAAATAAAGACAAAACAAAGCATTACGAAACTCTGAATCCTTTCCATCTCTTTTCCACTTGGAGGAGAAACTGGTGGTGTTCAGGAGAAAGGAATTGAGGTTCTCAGCAAACTACAAGAAGGAAAGAGGGCTTACAAGAGAAAGAAAACCATCCTCAAACATGAATGCAGGGCTTGGAATGCAGAGCTTAGTGGTAGAGTGCTTGCCTAGCATGCATGAAGCCCTGGGTTTGATTCCTCAGGACAATATACACAGAAAAAGCTGGATATGGGGCTGTGACTCAAGTGGTAGAGTGCTAGCCTTGAGCAAAAGGATCACAGGGACAGTGCCCAGGTCCTGAGTTCAACCCCCAGGTCTGACAAAAAAGAAAAAAGAATCCAGCCAGCTATCAGTGATACACACCTGTAATCCTAGCTACTCAGCAGGCTGAGATCTGAGAATCACTGTTCAAAGTTTGATTCCTTTTGCCCAGAGACACCGGCACCCATTTATCTCAAGGAAAAGCAACAAAGACCTTCCAGTGATGATGTAGGTGTCTAAGTTTGAAGCCTCCCCACCCCTACTTCTCAGGGACATGAAAGAGAAAAAGCTACTGTGCAGATAGCATTATCTCTGAAGAATATCTGACTATTGTGGGAAGGAGAGGCACAGGGGGTCAGGGATGGAAATGCTCTACAAAGCGCGTTCTGTTGGAGATCAAAGAAGGATCGCTTCAGAGCAACTTCACATGTGGAGAATCCAAAAAGGAACTTATGTCAAGAAGGAGGAAACCCAGACATTCCCTTTGTGGCCATCAAAGAGATTCCAGGGTCTCTGCTGTGTGCTTTCCCATTTTATCACATACTGCCTGGGTCTTATAATAGCCCACACTATGTAATCCTCACCAATAAATGCCCAGGAGAATTCACCTCATGTGAAGGTAAACTCTGCTTTGTACTGTGTGGGCTATGGCCCTAAGCAGGATATAAATCCATACAAGACATGTTTACAATCTGGATCAGAAGCAAAAACAAAAACAAAAAACAAAACAAAAAAACATGGTGTGAATCTGGATGCTGGTGGCTCGTGCCTATAATCCTAGCTTTTCAGAAGGCTGAGATCTAAGTACCTCGGTTTGAAGCCAGCCTAGGCAGGAAAGTCTGTGAGAGCCTGATCTCCAATCAACAGCAAAGAATTGGGAAAAGGGGCTGGGAAGGTGGCTGAGTGGTAGAGTGCTTGCCTAGCATGGCTAAAGGCCTCAGTTCAATTCCTCAGTGCCACATACACAGAAAAACCAGAAGTAGCACTGTGGCTCAAGTGGTAGAACGCTAGCCTTGAGTACAAGAAGCTTAGGAACACTGCCCAGGCCCTGAGATCAAGTCCCACGACTGGCAAAAAAGGGTTGGAAATGGAGCTGTGTTCGATATGGTAAGTACAGTCTTAAGCAATAAAAGCCAAATGAGAGCTCCAGGCCCTGAGTCCAAGCCCTAGTACTAGCACAATTATAAATGTGCGTGCGCGCGTGCACACACACACACACACAAAGTTTAGAGGGAGGAAGAAATGAATTAGAAAAGGTTGAGAGAGGGTTGAGATGATATGAATTCCTGTTCCTTTTGTCACCCCATTGATTCAGGCAAAAGTTCTATTTCCTTTACAGCTATGCTGACTCACTCCTCTAGAGGTAGAGATAGGAGAACCATAGTCGAAGGCTAGCCAAGACAAAATTTAGGGAGAACCTACCTAAAAAGGAGGAGGAGGAGGAGGAGAAGGACGAGGAGAAATAGGAGGATGACGAGGAGGAGGAGGACGAGGAAAAGGAGGACGAGGAGGAGCAGGAGGAAGAGGAGGGGAGGAGGAAGAGGAGAAGAAGAAGAGGAGAAGGAGGAGGAGGAGAAAAGGTGGAAGAGGAGGAAGAGGAGGAGGAAGAGGAGGAGAAGGAGAAAGAGGAGGAGGAGGAGGAGGAGGAGGAAGAGGAAGAGGAAGAGAAGGAAAAGACACTGGTGGATCACATCTGCACTCCTAGCTATTCAGGAGGCTGAGATCTGAAGATCAAATTCTCAGCCAGCCCAAACAGAAAATCCTCTGGGTCTTATATCCAACCACCCATCAAAAAGCAAGAAGTAGAGGTGTGGCTGAAGGGGTAGAATACCAGCCTTGAGCCTCAAAGCCCTGAATTCAAATTTTAATACAAATACTTAAAAAAAATCCAGACATGATAATGCATGACTATAATTCCAGCTACTCTGGAGGCAAAGGTAAAATGACTGTGGTCCAAGGTCAGTAGGAGTAAAAACATGAGACCCCTAACTGAGAGAAACAAAGAAAGAAAGAAAAAAACCCTAAAAGTAAACAGGACTGAGGGTATAGTTAACATAGTAGAGTACTTGCCTGATAAATGTGAGACTTTAAATTAAATCCCAAGGGCCACAAAATAATCAAGTTCTGTTTCTGGTTTCTTAGGTATTTTTGGGAAGGTATGTGGAAAAGAGATTTCCTGAATAGAAAAGAGATCCCTCTGGACACTGGTGGCTCATGCCCGTAATCCTAGCTACTCAGGAGGCTGAGATCTGAGGATCACAGTTCAAAGCCAGCCAATGCAGGAACATCTGTGAGACTCATCTCCAATTAACCACCAGAAAACCAGAAATGTGCTGTGACTCAAGTGGTAGGGCACTGAAGACCTCAAGATCAGTACCCAGGCCCAGAGTTCAAGTCCCATGACTGACAAAAAAAAGAAAGAAAAAGAAAGAAAAGGGAACCCTACTAGATTTTCCATGCCCCCCTGTGACCCCTGAGGAACTTAGATTAACAATACAAGCTTGAAGTCATCCACAAACCCACACACAAGTTAGCTGACAGTATCCTGCCAGTTGCCAGGAGTGGGAGAATTTGACGGCTTCTGCCAAACAGAGAATTAGGGCCTTCGTAGGTGACCTTCATGTCTCTATGTGGGTTGGAGCTCCTTATTCACAAACTGGTCACCTGGATGAAGGGTTGCCTAGCAACTTCGCAATTATCCTTTGGTTGTTTTTCTTCATTTTGATACTATTATGCAAGACTGGCACAGTGGATCTGGATTGGCAAAGGGGTTTTGTGACATGGAAGTCTGCTCTTCATGATCGTATTTAAGATACTCATTCTGGTCATAGATTTACCATAAAAAGGCACTTTTTATCCCACACCTATTTACTTCTCTGGAGCAGAAATCTTTACTCTACATGTGGAAAAAAGAAAAAAAGAAAAAACGAAAGTGTTAGAAAGAATGCAGGTCTGTGGGTTCTTGAAACAGTTTTTGATTCAACTTCTTGTGGTTCTAATGATTTTTCCACCGATTATTTGTTGTTGTTGTATTTGTTGATGTGGGGTTTGAACTGTGGTCCTGGGCGCTGTCCCTCAGCTCTTCAGCTCAAGGTGAGCACTCTACCAGTTGAGCCATAGTGCCACTTCCAGTTTTGGTTTATTGGAGATAAGAGTCTCATGCACTTTCCTGCCCAGGCTGGCTTTGAACCAGGATCCTCAGATCTCAAGCCTCCTGAGTAGCTAGGATTAAAGATGTGAGTCACCAGCACCCAGCCAGAGTGTTTATTTTTTTAGCCTGATTATACCCTCACTCCTAATTCCAGCTTAATTTTTTGAATATATTTTCTAGCTTCCCTATCACCTTACCCTGCCTATATTATCCCAACTATGGATTCTTTTTTTGATTGTAATAGATGGCAGAAAATGACAACCATTTAGTAGAAATCATATCTTGAATTTGTGGGTAAGGGGTTTGGAGGGTAAGTTCATGCACACGCTTGCCAGTCCTGGGGCTTGAACTCAGGACCTGAGCACTGTCCCTTGATCAAGGATAACACTCTACCACTTGAGTCATAGCTTCACTTCTGGCTTTTTGGTGGTTCATTGGAGATAAAAGTTTCATGGGCTTTCATGCCTAGGTTGGCTTTGAACCATAATCCTCATATCTCAACCTCCTGAGCAGCTAGGTTGACAGGCGTGAGCCACCAGTATTTGGCTCATATCTTGAATTTTCAATGTGAATCTTTTCTCAGGCTGATGAATGGGATTTTCTCCTGCAAAGCTGAACAGAGATGGTACCTACAGTTTCAGATCAGCCCAGCAAATCTGAGAGTTAATAACTAACCACTCTAGCACATTGTTGCTAGGCAAAGATATCCAGTAGCCAGGGTAAATTAAACACATTTTCCAACACACAATATTTTTTGCTTATAATCATCTTTTCACATACAACTCCATCACACATTAGGGAGCACCTGAGAAAACTCAAAGAAGGCTGGGGAAAAGAAAAAAAAAGACAATTACAATTCTGGGAGTGATGGCTCACAACAGTATTCCTAGCTACTCAGGAGACTAAGATTTGAGGATCATGGTTCAAAGCCAGCCTAGGCTGGAATGTCCCTAAGACTTTTATCTCCAATGAACCACCAAAAAGCCAGAAGTGGAACTGTGGCACAGATGATAGAATACTAGCCTTGAGTAGAAAAATTCAGAAACAGTGCCCAGGTCCAGAGTTCAAGCTTCAGGACCAGAACATGCACCTGTGTGTTCACACACAAGTGTACACACACGCACACACACACACACAGACACACACACACATACACAATGGCTCACCATTTCCTTCCCAAGATACCTGGCTCCAGAAAGTACCACAGCATCACTGTTTGCAGTGCCCATGAGACATTCGGCATCCTATAAAAGACAAGCAATGTGTTTTGATCAAATGTTTGCTCTAGTATGTAAAGCATGGTTACCTTGACAATGAAGGCCACCCGTATGAAGCATTAAGTACTGTCCTGTATGAAGTTTGCCAGGTATGTCAATTCACTTCATCCTAGCAGTAATTAGCTTGAAAGGAATGCTATGATACTCTCATTTAAGAGCAGAAAGTTGAGAATGAAGGAATACGGTAGCTCACTCATAAATAGTCCTTAAGATGGTGGCAAGCCTGTAGCCTGGGTAACCTAGTTCTGAAATCAAGTTCCAAAAAGAATGACCTCATAATAATGACCTCACATTTCTAGTTGACCAAGAAGTCAGGGAGGGGCAACGATATGTGCCAGGGGCAGGCAGCCAATGTGATGATCTTGGTGATGGGCTGGACCTAATTGGTTGTGAAATAACCAAAAAACAATTGGAACACATAGGAGTAAATTCAGCAGGAGCATCTGCTCCATGTCTCAGCAGGAAACAAAATGCCCCATGAAAAGCCCAGTACTAGTAGCTCATGCCTGTCATCCTAGCTATTCAGGCAGCTGAGGTTTGAAGATCAAGATTTGAAGCCAGCCTGGGCAGAAAAGTCTGTGAGACTCTGATCTCCAATTGACCAAAAAGCAGGAAGTAGAGCTGTGGCTCAAAGTGTAGAACACAAGTCTTGAGTGTACTCAAAACAAATAAAGAGACCCAAGTCTAAGTACTTGCATACACACACACACACACACACACACACACACACACACACACACACACACACACACACATTTAGTTCACTTGTGTGAACCAACTGGAAGAAAGAACTGATAGGTAGGAGGTTAAAGAATAAACAAGGGCCACTGAGCCACATGGAGATTGGCAGCAAAAGAGAGCTGTGGATTCCCCGAGGCCAAAGGAGATGAAAGCTCAGAAGAAGTGTTATCAGAGTCCACAGAGAGTCAGAATTGTGCACAAGGGAACGTCCATCAGGGACCACACAGATGGAAGCCATGATGATCACCAATGTCACACTGAATCAAGAAATCAATAGAGAAGGGCTTAGGCCTCCTTCCTGCCTCCCACTGACCCAGCCCATCAAAACACATCCAAGTATAATGGTTCACTGGCGCCTCTGCATGTGAGACCAACCAGCAAAACTCATCCAGGTGAAGTTTCCTAGAAGGACCAATCTCCCAGGAGAGAAAATGGGTCATAAGAGCTTCAAAATAGTTGGAGAGAGCTGAAAACTCAATCACATATAACAGCTTTGGCCAAGGAATGGTAACCAGATGGGAATAGAACCTTCACCAAACGACATGAATGGTTGACACCCGCAGAGAAAGGAGAGGTTCCCCACTGCCCTACTGAGCAGCATCAAGCAGAGTTCTCGTCATTTGAATGAAGGTCAAGCACATCTCTACCAAATCTGTAGGAGTGTGCTGTAGCATACTGCTTTATTTTGTTGTTGTCTTCTCTAGAGGCTGGCACTGGGACATCAACTCAGGGTCTGGGAGTTGTTCCTGAATCTTTTTTGCTTTTTTTGTTGTTGTTGTTTTGCTCAGGGCTACCAGTTTCGCACTTGGGCCACAGCTCCATTTCTAGCTTTCTGGGGAGATTAATTGGAGATATAAATCTCATGATGAGGCTGGGAAGGTGACTCAGTGGTAGAGGGCTTGTCTTGCATGCCTGAGGCCCTGGGTTCAATTCCTCAGCACCACACAAGCAAAAAGAAAAGAGCCGGAAGTGGCACTGTGGCTCAAGTGGTAGAGTGCTAGTCTTGAGCTGCAGAGCTGAGGGACAGCGCCCAGGCCCAGAGTTCAGGCCCCACAACCGCTCCCCCCCCAAAAAAAAATCTCATGATGGACTTTCCTCCTAGGCTAGCTTTGAGCCATGATCCTCACATCTCAGTCTCTTAAATACAAGGATGACAGGTGTGAGCTACCAGTGCCCAGCTACAGGTGGAGGTTTTTGCAGGGTTAATTAAAGTTAACGGTGTCATGGACCTTCTTTTGCAGGTTGGCTTTGAACTTAGATCCTCAGATCACAGTCTTCTGATTAGCCAGGATTACAGGTGTGTGCCAGCAGCACCAGGCTATGCTGAGTTTCTCAGTCCACTGCTGAGCTTTTATAAGAAAATCTTCACTATAGCTATGGGTCCAGATGATCTTTATAACATCACCTAGTTTTGTAACTGTGTAATGTTTGCACAGGCCCAGCTGATCAAATCTCACCAGAGATTGCTGAGCTAAATGTTGCCCAGAGCACCAGCCTCAGGTCTCTGCCAGTGTCACGGAGCTGAGCTCTTTTTTCACCTCTCCCTGATGTTGCAAGCAATGTTTTACTTCCTGGCTACATTCAGCCTGACAGTTAGTATCTCATCACAATGCCAAACTTTGACCTCTCTGGAGGACACTGTCTCCTCCCAAGCACACGGATGGTATATTCAGAGGGCTGAGGATTCCTTCCTATGACATGTGAAATGAGAAATCTATCCCAGATGGAAACTTCCTGCTTTGAAAACTCGCCTTATTGGTGTTATTTAATTGGATGAGCAGTTGGCCCTATCTCTGCTGTTGGATGATTCTAGTGGTTCCAGGGCAAGAGGTTGTGTTTTGTCAGTCAATCTGCATCAGAGTTTGGCCCGGTAAATTCCTTAGCTTCTTTGAACCTCTGTTTCCTCTTCTAACAAGTGGGAGATGTTAATGCCTACAACTCAAAAGAATACGTTGAGAGATGGTGTTGAAATCATCCTAAATTCTACTAAATAAAGGCTGTTATCATCAATAAAGTTAATGATACACATTCTTTCTGGGAGAGGGGGTGGAATGTCAGACAGACAGGAAAATATCAATCTGCCTTTATTTCCCCTTTTGGCTGGAAGAATAGAGCAAGCCTTGCTATAGTTAGAACCCTCAGGAGAATCTGGATCATGCTAAGCAGATGATCTGCTCAGGGATGCAGGCAGCAAACTCTACTGAGCCATCTGGGTGAGTGGAGATGAAGTTCCCCTGCTCCCCCTCCCGAAAAAATCACCTTTCTGGCCTTTCAAATGGTGGGAAGTTGGAGGCATAGAAATGGAGGGACAAAGGGTGAACCAATGCTGTAACAGTACTCAATGGACACTTTTAAATGAACTATCCAACTTACTGGTGGAGATGGGAGGGGAGGGAACACTGCAAGAGAGCATGGGAAGCGGTGAACAATGGCCAAGGAGAACTGTCCTCATGACTTGACTTATGGAACTGTAACCCCTCTGTGCATCATCTTTATAATAACAAGGAATTTTTTTCTTTTTTTGTCAGTCATGGGACTTGAACTCTGGGCTGGGTGCTGTCCCTCAGCTCTTCAGCTCAAGGCTAGCACTCTACCACTTGAGCTACAGTGCCACTTCCGGTTTTCTGGTGGTTTATTGGAGATAGGAGTCTCACGGACTTTCCTGCCCGGGCTTGCTTTGGACCGAGATCCTCAGATCTCAGCCCCCTGAGTAGCTAGGATTATAGGTGTGAGCCACCAGCCCCCGGCTACAATGACATTTTTTAATGGTAGCAATTTTCAACTCCAGCTATCTGTTCCTCCAGATGCAGAATGAAACCATCTATTCTTTAAATGATGACAACTAATTTGTGTGTGGTAGTGGGCACTGAAACTTCAAATCAGGGTTTCATGCTCTGATTTATCATTTTTTCTAAAATAAAGATTGGTGCTCTACCAACTTGAGCCACACCTCTTCCTCTGGTTTTTTGCTGGTTAATTGGAGATAAGAGCCTCTCCAATTGGTCTTCCCAGCCTGGCTTTGAACCTTGATCCTCAGATCTCAGCCTCTTGAGTAGCTGGGATGACATGTGTGAGCCAGAGGCACCAGACCTGACAAACTAATTTGAAAGTCTAAAATCTTCTGTGGGTCAAGCAAAACCATCTTTGGGTAACAATCTGGGGATCTATAGCACAATATAATATCAACATAATATTGTCTCTTTTAACACACACACACACACACACACACACACACACACACACACACACACACACACACACACACACACACACAAGAAAAGGTAGAGAGATCCATGTACCCAAACTTCCACAACCAGTTGGTATTTCTGTGGATGAAATAATCATGGAGTTTTCTCCTTGATCTCTTTGTTACTCTACATTTGGCAATGGTCAAGGCTTCTAGTCTAGTTGCCTATGTTCTGCATCTGTGTATTCTCTGTCCCGCTGAACTCTTCAAGAATCATTTCCAATGCAGTCTTCTGCCCAGTGTTTACTGGAAGTAATCATAGTTCAAAGTGAGACATGCAGCTCAATTCTAAAATGTTGAGGGAGCAACAGGCATGGGGTGACCAAACAACTTCAGCCCCCAGGGGGGTTGGGACCCAGTCTGAGCAACAACCTTTTGCTGATGACCTCCTTCTAAACAGCAACAGCATATGATCATGCTTCTATGCTTATGAAAATAGTATTGTTTGGGACTAAAATACACTTTCAGGTAGGTAAAAGAATACACTGTATAGAGCACTGTTAGAAGCAGGGCCTAGACCAGAGACTTCCCATGAGTTATCTTTGCAATCACCCAGGGAGGTAAACATTATCTTAATTCCCATTAAGTAGACCAGAAAACTGAAGAACAGGAGTAGATACAGAAGGAATAAGTCAGCCTGACACAGAAACCAATGTGATTCCCCATCCCATGTGTCTGTCATCTTTGGAGCAGCGAAAGAGACGTGTGGTAACACAATCACATGATCTTCTGGTCATGTAATCATGTGGTCTCCTTCCTGAAGATGTGGAGGAGAGATCAACACAAAGCATCAGCTGACTTGTGCCAACTTTGTCTGTGAAACAAAATTAGGCAGGTGACCTATTCCAGGATTCAGGCAGCATGGATCCTGGAGCAAAATTCCATGGAAGGAATTTGGGGACTATATTTCTCAGTACTTGCCTCAGTCCTTGTTATTTCTTCATTTGACTCTCCTGGGAGTCTGGCCTCAAAGGTCATGCCCAAATACCCCCTATGGCAAGAAAGAAGGGCCAGCATTGGACTTGTGCTTATGATATTACAGGATTATGAAAGAATGAATGCATTAGGGAATGAATGAAATGATATAAACACTTGGAAAATTGTTTCCAACTCTCCAGTGACATTTGATATACATAAGCAAAGGTTTCAAAGAGAAGCTTTACCATTTTAAGCTTAAAATATAATCAGCAGAGCCAGGTGCCTGTGGCTCACCCCTGTCATCCTAACTACTCAGGAGGCTGAGATCTGAGGATCGCAGTTCAAAGACAGCTTGGGTAGGAAAGCATGTGAGACCCTTCTTTTTAATTAACTACCAAAAGAAACCACCAGGGCTGGGAAGGTGGCTCAGTGGTAGATTGTTTGCCTTGCATGCCTGAGGCCCTGGGTTCAATTCCTAAGCACAACATAACCAAAAATAAAGCCAGAACGTGGCGCTGTGGCTCAAGTGGTAGAGCGCTAGCCTTGAGCTGAAGAGCTGAGTGACAGCACCAAGGCCCAGAGTTCAGGCCCCACGACCAGACACTCCAAAAAAAAAAAAATTAAACAAAAGAAACCACCAGAAGTGGCGATGTGACTCAAGTGGTAGAGTTCAGGCTTGAGAAAAAATAATTCAGGGACAGTGTCCAGGACTGGTACAAAAAGAAAAAGCAAGAAACAAAAAAACAACCAATAATAAGCAGAAAACCCACAAGGGTGAAAACAAAGATGGGGTGAATAAATCTTTTCAATGCTAACAAAGCAATTGTTCCCTGAGAAGGATAAATGAGTAGATAAACCTATTGGGAGCTTCTATTCTGGATGCTTGGGTCTCTGCAGAGAACAGAAATTTTAGAAGAAGAAAAAGCAAAGAAAGATGGAAAAAGAAGTAGGAGGCGGGCTTCACTCTGAAGCTTCACCTCTTCCTCTTCCTCCCTGTCACTCTAATGCCTTCCTACAAGTCCATTCATTCCCAGGACCTAGGTTTGCTCAGATAAGGGATTTGCAGAGAAATATCTCTCCCCTGAAGAAGAAAAGTTCTTCCCATTTTCCTCTCTGCCAGTTTCCCAAATGTGATCTGCTTGACAAAAAAAAAAAATACACTGAATTTTTAAAAAGGGCCGTGACAGCCCAAAAAACTCTCTGTTCCATCCCAGAGAATTTTTCTCAGCCAGGGCTGGTTTGCTAAATCCCTCTTATCAATGATTGGCTCAGCAATTGGCCAGGTGACCCAGTTCTGGCCAATGAGGGAATGCATGTCAAGGGTGTAAGGGAGGAAGGAAGAAGTTTCCCGTCTTTGTGAAGCAGCAGACAATGTCTCCTAGATCAAGGCCACCCATCTTATTCCCAAAGATGGAATTAATATGTTGAATAGATATGCCAAAATCAACCATGATGCATCCCCACCCAGCTACTCTCTGCGTCTTACCTTGAAACATCCCTCCTTCTGTACCTACACATGGTATATACCTGATGTGGTATATGTTATTTATTTAAATTCATTTGTGCCAGGGGGTTCTGTTCATGGTAGACAGAAGCCTCCAAAGTGATGAAACAACTCCTTTCCCCTACTGACCAAATGGATTCACTCACTGTCTCTAAAAGTGTGGGCAACAGGGCTATCACCAAAAACTGTGAACAACAGAAGTGGAACCAAAAAAAAGGAGGAAAGAGATAAAGCAGCATGGGGGGAGGGGTGCAGCTATGCTCTGAGCCTCCCTCTCAAATTGAGAAAAAGGTGAGTCTTTCCAATTCTGTATTTCAAGACAAGTTCCACGTAAGCCTCTAGCAGGGGACGAATCTTCAGCACAATGGACAGAGCTCTCTGAAAGAATGACTGAAGAGCTTCCAGCAGCTCTGCTGTACCCACTGAATTGCCCGGAGTTTGTGAATGACTGTCTCCCCATGATTTCTTCTCTTACTCAGAGATGCAAAGGTTGAGGCAAGACTGGTCACGATTTTGCTTGAAATGTGTCCCCAAAGTGTCTGGTAGATACATTTTGTTTTTTCTACCTTAGGCCTGAGTAAATGAGCTGTGATTCAAGACCAGAGGTAGTAGCCACATCAGACTGTTGGTGTGAGCTAGTGATAATCCTTGCATTGTTAAAACAGTGTTCAAAATAAGAGGAAGGAAGAAGAGTGGGTACATAGATCCTAGGATCCACAAAGTCCAAGATGTTTCTTGTCTGTGCTTTTTGGTGGATTAACTTTGTTGGTCCAAGCAGTGTTCAAAATAAGAGGAAGGAAGAAGAGTGGGTACATAGATCCTAGGATCCACAAAGTCTAAGATGTTTCTTGTCTGTGCTTTTTGGTGGATTAACTTTGTTGGTCCTGAGTAATAGCCTAAAGTTCATCTGTCATTAGCAGCCATCAAAGATAAATAAAGCCAGGTGCCAGTGCCTCACACATGTAATCCTAGCTACTCAGGAAGCTGAGATCTGAGGTCACAGTTCAGAGTCAGCCTAGGCAGGAAAGTCCATGAGATTCTTATATTCCATAAACCACCAGAAAACCAGAAGTGGCGCTGTGGCTCAAGTGGTAGAGCCTTGCCTTGAGCTGAAATTCTGAGGGACAGTGTTCAGTCCCAGAATTCAAGCCAGAAAAAGAGATAAATAAAAGAGTCCTGTGTGCTGAAATGAAAGCAAAAATGTTAAGCAAAAATGAAGGAGGTGCCCGGCGCTGGTGGCTCACGCCTGTAATCCTAGCTACTCAGGAGGCTGAGATCTGAGGATCGCGGTTCAAAGCCAGCCTGGGCAGGAGAGACCGTGAGACTCCTATCTCCCATAAACCACCAGAAAACCGGAAGTGGCGCTGTAGCTCAAGTGGTAGAGCACTCGCCTTGAGCTGAAGAGCTGAGGGACAGCGCCCAGGCCCAGAGTTCAAGCCCCACGACCGACAAAAAAAAAAAAAAAAATGAAGGAGGTCTGCACACACCATGAGTGGCCTAATTACTGTTGTGTTAAAATACTGGGGGAGAAAGAATTTATTAGATTCATCCACATAAATTGTTGAAGTAAGCACTCAGGAAACTTAACAACGATCATCTCTGAGGTAAATGAGACGTCATGACATAGAGATGCAGAGAAAGCCTTGTCTTTTGTGCCAGTACTAGGATTTGAACTCAGGACCTTACACTTGCTCTTGGCTTTTTTGTTTCCTTGGCTCAAATTTGGCACTCTACCACTTGAGCCACAGGGCAACTTCATATTATGTGAACAATGCCTATTCTGTCTATGGTGGATGCTGTGTGACTCTGATAAAGTCACACACATTATCTGGGAATCATGTACTTACTTCTAAGGTAAAATGATTGCCTGGATCAGGTGTCATAAATGATTGGGCCATCAACTATTAAAATGGCTAGACAGGTCAAGAGGTCTGGAACTAGAGAGCTCTGGGCAAGTGCAAAGCAAGGTGTATACTCATTCATATGTACACACACATATGCACACACATGCATGCATGCACACACACACACACACACACACACACACACACACACACACACCAATTTCCCATAGTATACTACTGAAGACGTATAAGGATCAATATTGACTGGAAATGTGACTTAATGGTAGAGTGCTTCCCTATCATGCATGAAGTCCTGGGTTCAATTCCTCAGTACCACATAAATAGAAAAAGCCGGAAGTGGTGCCATGGTTCAAGTGATAGCATGCTAGCCCTGATCAAAAGAAGCTCAGGGACAGTGTCCTAAGTTCAAGCCCCAAGACTGGCAAAAAAAGACCAATGTTATCAAAAAATTTGGTGTCCCAAAGGAGCCAGAAACACATATGAATTGCATGTGAAAATATCTCATTTTAAAGTCAGGCACCAGTGGCTAATGCCTGTAATTCTATTTACTCAGGAGGCTGAGATCTGAGGATCATGATTCAAAGCCATCCTGAAAATTCATGAGACTCTCATCTCCAATTAACCAAAAGGCTGGAAGTGGACTTGAGGCTCAAGTGATAGAGCAGCAGCCCTGAGCACAAAAACTCAGGGACAGCACCCAAGCTCCAAGCTTAAATTCCAGGAACAATTTGCTGGTACTAAACCAAACCCATCTAACAAGTCATCTACCTACAGGCTGCCTATAGCTACCTCTCGCTAAAAAGTCATTGTAAGCTGGGCACTGTTGGCTCAGGCCTGTAATCCAAGCTACTCAGGAAACTGAGATCTGAGGCTCAATGTTCAAAGCTAGCTTAGGCAAGAAAATCTATGAGACTCTTATCTCCAATTTACACCAAAATGACGGGAGTGGAGCTATGGCTCATGTAGTAGAGTGCTAGCCTAAAGATCAACATCCAGGCCCTGAGTTCAAGCCCCACTTATAGCACAAAAAAAGTGATTGTGGATACTGGAAGTCCAAAGCATTGAAGCCCTGATGGAGATACAGAACTCCATCTTCCAGAAAGTTCTACTGAGCTTCCACTAGCCCCCTCCACCAAAAGCTCACATTTCCTTTTCCCACTGGTGTCTCTTCCTCCCACAGCCAAATGAGAGCTGGCAGAAGTCCCTCGGGATAAAAATTCTGAGCAAAGCCAAGCATGGGTGGCTCACACCTTTAATCTGAGCTGAGATCTGATGATCATAGTTCAAAGGCCAGGTTACAAAAAAGCCTGTCGGGGCTGGAAAGGTGGCTCAGTGGTAGAGCGCTTGCCTTGCATGCCTGAGGCCCTGGGTTCGATTCCTCAGCAGCACATAAGCAAAAGGAAAAAAGCCGTAAGTGGCGCTGCAGCTCAAGTGGTAGAGCATTAGGCTTGAGCTGAAGAGCTGAGGGACAGCGCCCAGGCCCAGAGTTCAAGCCCTACGACCAGACCCCCCCAAAAAAAGCCTGTCATATGACCATATAAGATGATGCTAAGTGAAATGAACTCCCCCCCACCCCAAGATAGGGAAACAAGAGGTTTTATCTTTCATACTGTTACTTTAATGTATGTATCATGTACTATGTGATTTTTTGGTTCTTTTGTCTGTTCTTTCCCCATGGTATAACCCCTGGTTCACTGATTGTAGTGCCCTTCATCTTGTATATACAATTTTCTAATTTGGGGAAGGGAAGAGAAATAACAAAATGCTGAAATAAAGATACAGGTTGACACATTGTAACAATGAGATGTACAAGAAATTTGTTGAAAATGAAGTTTACAACTTCTGGTGGAGGGTGGGGAGGGAGGAGTGGGGAGGTAGGGAGGGAATGGATGGTATGGGAAAACAGAGGAGGAGGTAACAATGCTTCCATGGGAAATGTACTCATTACCTTACTCATGTAACTGTAACCCTCTGTACAGTATCTTTACAAAAAATATATTAAATAAATAAAGGTTTCATAATATATATTTGAATATATATCTGTATATATATATCTGTATATATATATATCTGTATATATATATATCTGTGTATATATATATATATATATATATATATATATATATATATATATATATATATATATCTGAAAACGGAGCTTTGACTCAAATGGTAAGGCACCAGCTGCAGATTTCCACCCAGAGGAGCTGTGCATGGTGCAGGCCCTCTGTCTCACTGCTTCAGACTCAGCCTGAGTATTTTTACTTCCTATATGTTCACCTTAGTATAGGGTCAATGTGCTGGTGGAGGTGGTTTTGCAGGGCTGTGGAAACACCATTTCTACTTCACATGATTATAGAGATGAGGAGACCTCCTAAGAGCATGCACACTACCATTATTACCTGAAGAACTCAGTGAATGCTTTGCACCCCTGAGAGGGAAGGCAAGGACTATAAAACTCATCCCACAGCTCAGCCATCAAGGTTATGGAACTGAGTGTTGGGTCACACAAAAACGTTGAGGATGGCCTGACTTCTGTACTCCTCACCTCCTGTCAGTATCCCCTAATAGCTCGATCCCTTCATAAAGAGAATTCCAACAAGTAAAAGCTAATTCAGACAGTAGAACCATGATTGCATCTATTTTTATTATTATTTTGTGCTTGTCCTGGGGCTTGAACTAGTATCCTGGGGCCTGGCTAGTATCCTTGGTCTTGTTTTCTTTTTGGTCTATTGTGGAGCTTGAACTCAGGGACTGGATGCTGTCTCTGAGCTCTTTTTGCTCAAGGCTAGCACTCCACCACTTTGTGCCACAGCACCACATCCAGTTTTGTGGTGGTTCATGAGTCTCATTGACTTTCTTACCAGGGCTGGCTTTGAACTGCAATCCTCAGATGTCAGACGTCTCAGTAGCTAGGATTACAAGCATAAGCCCCCAGGGCCTGGCTGACCAACAGAATTTTGAAGTCTCGAGTTCTGTCCATTTCATTTCCATGTAGCTCACCTTAGTCTGGTGTCTAATTCCATGTGATTCCTGAGTGAAATACAAATTAGAATTCATAAATGAGCTTATGCTGTTTGAATGGGCATCACCAAATATAGCTCCATACTATATATTTGGAAAGCTGGCTTCATGAATCTTTTTATCCCAGTACTCAGAAATCACAATGGTGGCCTGGAAATAATACCAATATACAGAGGACAAACTGACACTTTTGTTCATAGTGTGTTTAATTCTATTCAGGAGAAAGGGATACAAATCCTAGAAAAAGAGGGCGCTGGTGTCTCACTTCTGTAACGCTAGCTACTCAGGAGGCTGCGATCTGAGGATCACGATTCAAAACCAGCCCAGGCTGGAAAGTCTGTGAGACTCTTGTCTCCAATAAACTACTAGAGAAACAGGAAGTGGTGCTGTGGCTCAAGTGGTAGAGCGCTAGCCTTGAGCTGAAAAGTACAAGGACAGCACCGAAGCCCAGAGTTCAGGCCCTATGATTGGCAAAAAAAAAAAAAAATCCTAGCCATCATCCCTTCTCCCTCTATCTCAAGTTCATGGCATGTTTCCTGGTGCTCATATGATTTCACATGGAACTCCTTAATATACCTGTTTAGCACACAGAATGTTTTATATCAGAGATGCGGAAAGTGAGATCACTGTGGTCTGAGTGCACACACACACACACACACACACACACACACACACACACACACACACACACACACACACACACGAGTTCACACGCTGAACACTTAATACCCATCCTCTCAGTGTTAGAAGGTGGTGACTTGGGGAGGTGTTTAGGCCAGGAGGGCTCTGACGTTGTGGAGAGATTAATGCTATCAGAAAGGAATCTAAGGGGAGTCTGACTGCTGGTGTCTATGTTCAGCAAGTGTCCGTCCCCATCCAAAGATGCTGTGTTCCAAGCACCATGTTGGAAGCTAACTGTAGCATCATTTGATAATTGAGCCTCTGACAGCTGGGCCATGAACTTGTCTCCATTTTCAAGGCAATAAAACACAAGTTTCTCTTGTTAATAAAGTGTGTAGCCTCTGGTATTTTGTTATAGTCATACCAATGGACTAAAATGACAAAGATGGGTCCCAGAGCCATGTGGTACACTGTGGTGGCTCTCCTAAATATCTAACAATGTGGAAGTGGGTTTGGAGCAGGATACAGGGCCCAAGCTAGAAGGGTTTGGAGATGAATGCCATGAGGAGTCTTGCTTTTTTGTAAATGAAGCATTAGGCCATAGGTTCTGTTAGAATAAAATGGTAGGGAGGGAAAACAACTGTGTTCTCAGCAGTTGCAGTCAGGACTTAGAATCAGCTGAAATGGAGCCTCAGACATGCTGAGCAAAGTGTGAGAAAGAAAGAAGAGGAAAGGCCAGCCTTGCTGTGACCTTGCAAAGATTCTAGGTGAATTCTGTCCCTTTCCTCAGATGCTATAGAAGGCAGAATGTGTGGGGTGATGCTCTGGAATCAAGCAGGAGAAATCTCTCCAGGCAGCAAAGGTTCTGGAATCTATGTGGCTTCTCTGAACAGCTTCTTGTAAAATGCAAGAAGAGAGGAATTATCAAATGATCTGAAGCCCAGAATTTACACTCAGGTGGGAATGAGCATAGGAAGATCTGGAAAGTTCTGAGACTGTCCATGTAAAAAGTCAAAAAAGCATGTTCAAGCTGAGCACTAGTGGCTCATAACTGTAATCCTAGTTACTCAGTGAGGCTGAGATCTGAGGATCACGGTTCACTAGTGGCTCATACCTGTAATCATAGCTACTCAGGGAGCCTGACATCTGATGATCATGGTTCAAAGCAACACAGGTTATACAACTCTAGGAAACTCTTATCTTCATCTAACCAGCCAAAAAGCAAAGCCAGAAATGGAGATGTGGCCCATGTGTTAGAGCACCAGCCCTGAGCATAAAAGCTAAGCAAGAGCTCAAAGTCCTCAGTTCAAGTCCTAGTACCCATGCAAAGAGCCAAAAATGGAGGTGTGGCTCCAGTGGCAGAACACCAGCCTTGAGCAAAATAGCTAAGTGAGAGCACAAAGTCTTGAGTTCAAACCCCAAGACCAGCATGTACACATGCATGCATACAAGTTTGCACATACACACATACACACACATAAACAAAGTGTGCTGAGGACAGAAAAGCAAAGTTGTGACCAAGTAATCATATGGAGATTAGCAAAGATAGAAAGAAGCTTCTAGAAGGCATTTCAGAGATTTCTAGTGTTACCCATCCCCTCACAGGCTCAGAGTACCTGTGGGACCTACGGGGATCCTTGCCAAGAGTTGTTCTAGTTTCTGATCCCTACATTCTGCCACAGCACTCCTCTGCCACACCCCCAGCTGTGGCTCTGAGGCCCAAGATGTGCCTCAGGCCACCACAATGCAAGCCTTGTTTGTATACTGTCCACATACAGTGAATTCCACAGGCAATCTGAAGGTGGGAGCTATGGGGGCATGGCTTCCTCCGGCCAGATTTCAAAGGATGCTTGCAAAAGCTTTGAAGACCAGGCAGGGTTCTACTTCAGGGACAGAGCTGTTATAGAGAACAGGCTGTGACACTGGAGTTTATGAAGATCTCTGCTAGGACAATATTGAGAGGACTGATGGAAGACCTGGCTACACACACACACACACACACACACACACACACACACACACACATACACATACACACACACAAGCACAGAGCTACAATATATAGCCTCAGCCTAAAGAAGTCATAGGCATGAAATTTCAGCATGAGCGGAACCATGAGCATCACCTAGGAAAGTCTTCCTGAGGCCTTGAGTGTCCACGAAATGGAATCTCATTAAGATGACCCATCTCCAGCCTTGAGATTTAATGTTGCTTACTCTGTTGGATTTTGGATACTTAATGGCTATTCCTTTCTTCTGTTCTATGTAGCCTTCTAGAAATGAGGATGTGCATTTTGGGGGAGGGGTCCAGTCATGGGGCCTGAACTCTGGGCCTGTGTGCTGTCCCTCGGCTCTTCAGCTCAAGGCTAGTGCTCTACCACTTGAGCCACAGTGCCACTTCTGGGTTTTTTCTTTTTGCTTATGTGGTGCCAAGGAATCAAACCCAGGGCCTCAGGCATGCAACCAAGTGCTCTACCACTGAGCCACCTTCCCAGCCCGAGGATGTTCATTCTATGACAGTCTGCCATTGTATATAAAACTATACATTAGGTTCTGCTGGCATACAGCCTCAGAAGGAAGCGTGATTTAAAGCTGGTCTGTATGTGACTTAGGTCATACTGGGGATTTTAGACAAAGTTGATGCTGAAATAAGTGGCAAAGTTTACATTTTTGTGGGTGCAGGGATGGGGAATACTAGGATGAAGGTAATGTGTCTATTTTGTTTCTTGGGGTTTTTTTTTTGGTCATGGGGCTTGAACTCTAGGTCCAGACACTGTCCCTCAGCTCTTCAGCTCAAGGCAAGCACTTTATCACTTAAGCCACAGCACCACTTCTGTTTTTCTGGTGGTTAATTGGAGATAAGAGTCTCATGGACTTTCCTTCCTGGGCTGGCTTTGAACCATGAACCTCAGATCTCATTCTGAGCACCTAGGATTACAAGTGTGAGCCACTGGTGCCAGGTGAGTTAATGTGTTTTGCAAGTAGAAAAGACATGAGTTTAGGGGCATGAATGAGTGCCATTGTCTGAATGTCTCTCTTACAAAATATGTGTCTCCCTCAAATCCCTCCCTGGTGTGGGGGGAGGGGGCTATCACCTGTTAGGAACCATTTGGCCATAAGGGCTGCCATTATTAAGGGACTTGACAGAGTAGAAAGTTATATGCTTGACAAAGAGACAGTCTAAGATGGAGGATTCGTTATAGCACTTTACTGTCCAACATTGAAATTAATATTTTATGTATGTTTCACTTCATTTAGAGATATAATTGATTCCTGGGCACTAATATCTCATATATGTTATCCTAGCTACGCAAGAGGTTGAGACCTGAGGCTTGCTATCCAAAGCCAGACTGGACAGAAAAGACTGCAATTCTTATCTCCAATTAATGAGTAAAAGAAAGGCCAGAAGTGAGGCTGTGGCTCAAGTGGTAGAGCACCAGCTTTGTGAGTAAAAGGTAAACGACAGTGCCCAGGTCCTGAGTTCAAGTCCCAACACTGGCACCAGGAATAAATAAAATTTAAAAATGT
This sequence comes from Dipodomys merriami, assembly GCF_024711535.1. Lineage (NCBI taxonomy): Eukaryota > Metazoa > Chordata > Mammalia > Rodentia > Heteromyidae > Dipodomys > Dipodomys merriami. The sequence continues at coordinate 50,584 of NW_027203192.1, forward strand.
CTTAAATATATAGGAGAGAAGAAGGAGCCTGGGAAAAGCAAGAGGACAAGGCCAACGGGATTGGAGAAGAACATAGAGATTGCTAAGCATGAACTCCATTGTTTAAATGGGCAAATGAGCAGCCAGGAGATAGATACAAGGTCACAGAGCTGATGGAGATTCTATTCTAGCCCATGTGTCTCCTGTCTCAGTACAAGTGCATTATGGTCAGTTATGGAGCAACCCTGCTGTGCTCAGGACAGGCAGCAAGCCCTACCTCTTTTGTGTACATGCAGACTTCCAGGTTGTGTAGGTTAAGGATCTGGACAGTAAAGTGGATTTTCAGTTCCTGGGTATCTCAAAAGGAACTCACCAAGGCTAAGTTTATTTCTACAGAAGAATGCACCATCAGTCAAAAAGTTGGCAAGCAACCACACAGAGCAGGCAGGCTGGCTGTTCCCATTCTATCCCTGATCCAGCAGGCACCACCCTCTGCTCCCATTGGCTGAGCTCAGGCTCACAATGTGGAAAGGGATGTAGATGTAATTAAAATTCAAGGAGCTTCTCAGGTGCTCAGGAAAAGGAAGTTTGTAAGTAAAGTGTACTTAACAAGGGCCAAGCCACCTGGCCAAAGCAGGAACCCTTCAGAAAAACAATTTTCACCAGGCATTGGTGGCTCACACCTGTAATCCTGGCTACTCAGGAGGCTGAGATCTGAGGATCACAGTTCAAAGCCAGCCTGGGCAGGAAAGTCCATGAGACTCTTTTTCTCCAACAAACCACCAGAAAACCAGAAGTGGTGCTGTGGCTCAAATGGTAGAGCTCTCACCTTGAGCTGAAGAGCTCAGAGACAGTGCCCAGACTCAGAGATAAAGACCCATAGTGGAAAAAATGGAAAAAGAAAAGAAAATCTCTCAAGATTAACAGAAATGAAGAAAACTCCTTTGATAGAAAAGACTTTTTCTCACATTAGTGCTAATAGCTCATGTCTCTAATCCTAGCCACTCAAGAGGCTGAGACCTGAGGATCAAGGTTGAAAAATAGCCAGGGCAGACAAATCCATGGAAAATTTCTCTCCAATTAACCAGAAAAAAGTCAAAATTGGAGAGGTCAGTCGAATGGAGGGTAAAGCACTAGTCTGGAGCAAAACAAGCTAAGCAAATGCATGAGGTCCAGAGTTCAAGCCTCATTGCCAGCATAAAAATATTTCTGTGTCTGCACATTTAATAGATCTTTGGAGGAGAGAAGGGTGAAGGGCAAAGTCTGAGTTGCAAGTTGCCTGCTTCATGCTTTAACAAAGCCTGATGCTTGGTCCTATGTGTGTGTATATCCTTGAGCTGCGTGATGACGCGGGCCACAGTGGTGACCTGTGTGTACAGACATGTGGTGCATGCCATAGGAACTGCATTGTTTCTGCCCTTCTATGTGATGCCTCTGCATTTCCAAAGATCAGAAACAAATGGAAGATGACTAGGATCAGAGAGAGACAGAGAGACAGAGAGACAGAAAGAGGGGGGAGTGGGAGAGGGAGAGGGAGAGGGAGAAAGAGAAAGAGCGAGCACTGCAGAAACAATGCCTGAGATGCAGAACATTAAAAGGCAAGTCATATAAACCGGCAAACCTGCACCACCACAGCCATAAAACACCCATGCCTGCTATCATCCACAGCCATGCGCCCCGCCTGGCTGCATTGCTCCAAATTCTGGACCAGGCTGTTCTAGAGCCCATGTTATAGTTTCCTGGAGAGTGTGAACCCATCCTTAGCCAGAACCTGATTGCCTTCCTCCTCCTCCTCCTCCTCCCCTCACTCCCCAGGCCACCCAGTGTGGGCCCCACCTGCTGAGATGAGAAGGAAAGAGGAAAGCAGCCTTGGTCTGTCACCTATATGGGTTTTCCAGACAGCAGGGCAACAGCACTTGGAATTCCCTACCATCCATCAATCCTCTCTACCAACCCCCACCTCCCACCAGGGCCACATCCCATGTCACATGGCCCATGAGCTGCTCCTCCCAGGTGAACTGCTATTTCTTCGGTCCTGATCCTCCTACAGCTCCTTTCCCCAGCAGCTGTCACAACCAAGAAGCACCCAGAATACCTGATTTTACTTAGCACTTAGGGACTCTTGTGAGCACCTTGCTGAGGGCTACATCTGCACTGCCTACAGTAAGGTATGACAGGTACTATGGCTCCAATGCTGTAGCATTGACAATCAGGAAACCAAGATAGCTAGAAGGAGATCAAGGAGTGTAAGCGAAAGGTCAGACTCTGTGCCCTTTTGTGCAGGTTTGCATTTTAACCAGAATCACAATGATCTTCTTTGGGGAAAAGTAAATAAATCAGTAAATAAATCTTATGGTGGAATTTTTAATTTATACAAGTGAACTGACAAGGTTCTATTGACCAAAGGGCGTTCTCTGGGCTCCATGAAAGCAATGCTAGAACCATCTGAGCCCCAGAAATTACCTACTTCATGCTGAATGGAGCCCCTGAACATCATCCTACAAAAGTAAATTGGCCAAGATCCACTTGCTCTTATAGAAACCATTCTGGCTCCATTCATGGGGGTTGCAAGATCAGCCATCCATTGTGGTCTAGAATAGTCTAGAAGGTCTCTATCACAGGAATGTTATGAAGTGAGGAGTGGACATGAGGTGGTGGAATGGAGGAGTGTGGAACAGGTGACATGAAGGGCAGGCAGGCTCAACAACTGGCTGGTTGTGTGTGTCACACTAAGCGAATGGCTTCACTCAATGAAACCTCTTTGCTTTCTCTGAAAAGTTGGGATTCATAATGGTCTCCTCCCTCTGGAGGAGTCATGAGCATTGAACGAACTAATGACTGAGAGTATGAGAACACCCTTTTGAAATTGTGATATGTATATGTGTGTGTTTCTGAAGAGTATAGAATTATTAATTTTTTTGTCGGTCATGGGGCTTGAACTCTAGGCCTGGGTGCTGTCCCTCAGCTCTTCAGTTCAAGGCTAGCACTCTACCATTTGAGCCACAGCACCACTCCGGGTTTTCTGGTGGTTAATTGGAGACAAGAGTCACAGACATTCTTGCTTTGGCTGGCTTCAAACTGTGATCCTCAGATCTCAGCCTCCTGAGTAGCTAGGATTATAGTGGTGCCTGGCAGAAAATAAGTTTGTTTGTTTAAGAAAAGCATTTGCTCCTTTTGCCTAGAAATTCTACCACTAAGAAATCACCCTATAGAAAGAATCGCATGTACTTTCATTACTGAGTTACAACTGTGCTATTTCAGATCCTTTTTAAAAGGCAAAAAAATAAAACAACAAAAACTAACCTGGAAACATCATAAACTGTCCAACTAGATAAATATATCATGGCACTAGCTGGGTGCCTGTGGCTCATGCCTGTTTTCTGAGCTACTCAGGAGGGTAAGAAGTAAGACTCGTAGCTCCAAGCTAGCCAGGGCAGAAAAGTCCTTGAGGCTTTTATCTCCAATTAATCATCAAGAAGCCAGAAGTAGAGCTCTGGCTTGAGTTGTGCTATGCCAGCCTTGAGCAGAAAAGTCAAAGCAAAAACTCATTCTCTTAGTTCAAGTCCTATTACCAGCACACACACACATGCACACACATACACGAAAGAAAGACCCATGACCAGCAAAAAAAAAAAAAAAGAAGAATCTCAGATTTGTCTGCCAGGGCTGGTTTTGAACCTTGATCCTCAGACCTCAGCTTCCTAAGTAGCTGGGATTACAGGTGTGAGCCAGCAGCACCTGTCCTAAACATCCATCTTTCTTTTTCTTTCTCTTTTGTCAGCCATAGCTCCACTTCCAGTTTTCTAGTGGTTAATTGGAGATAAGAGTCTCATTAATTTTCCTGCCTGGACTGGTTTCCAACTACAATCCTCAGATACTTAGTCTTCTGAGTAACTAGGATTATAGGTGGGAGCCACCAATGCCTAGCCTAAATGTGTTTTTGTTGGTGGTGGTGGTCATGGGGCTTGAACTCTGGGCCTGGACTCTGTCCCTGAGCTCTTCAGCTCAAGGCAAATTCTCTACCACTTGGGCCACAGCGCCACTTCTGGCTTTTTGCTGATCAATTGGAGATAAGAGTCTCTTGGACTTTCCTTGCCTGGGGTGGCTTTGAATCATGATCCTCAGATCTCAGCCTCCTGAGCAGCTAAGGTTACAGGTGTGTGCCCGGCCTAACCATTTCTTAATATGGGTCTTGGTAAAAAATATTCAAAGCCAAGTATGGTGGTATGTGCTGGCAATTAGGAGAATCAGAACTTCCAGGCCAGTCTGGGTTATATAGTGAGACACTGTTTCAAAATCAAAACAAACTAAGGAAAAGTATGTAGGTGAAACTATTCTTGTAGCCATCTTTGGAAAATACACCCAGCAACTTAGCAATGTGGGTTTCAGAGAAAGCACTAGTGATGGCAGCTTCATTTTGCTGTCTGAAGTGTCTGCCTGGCGAGGGGCTTGGATGGTGGTGGTCATGGTGGTGGTGGAGGTGGTGGTGGTGGTGGTGGTGGTGTGTGTGTGTGTGTATGTGTGCGTGCATGTGTACATGCGCACACTCATGCCTGTCCTGGGACTTGAACAGAGTCTGGGTGCTGTCCCTGAGTTTTTTTCACTCAAGGCTGTTACTCTACCACTTGAGCTCCATTTTGGCTTTTTAGTTAATTGGAAATGAGTGTCACAGACTTTTCTTCCTTGGCTGGCTTTGAACTGTGATCCTCAGATCTCAGTCTCCTGAGGAGCAAGGATTATATATGGGAGCCTCCAGGACTTGGCTTCCTCTCCTGTTCTTTGAAAGAGGGTTTTGCTATGGAGTTCCAGGTGGCCTGGAACTTATAATTATCTTGCCTCTGCCTTCTGGTTGCTGGGATTACAGACACACACCACCTTGCCTGGCTCTCTGTTCAGGAAGACATTTGATAAGCCTTCCTTCCTTCCTTCCTTCCTTCCTTCCTTCCTTCCTTCCTTCCTTCCTTCCTTCCTTCCTTCCTTCCTTCCTTCCTTCCGTCCTTCCTTCCTTCCTACCTTTCTTCCTTCCCTCTATCTCCTTTAACTTGAGGCCTTGTTCTCTTACTGAACCTTTTTGCTCAAGGCTGGTGCTCTACCACTTGATCCACAGCTCTGCTTCCAGTAGTTTGCTGATTAATTGTGGATAAGTGTCTTTCAGGGTTTTTCTGCCTATGCTGGCTTTGAACTGCGATCCTGAGATCTCAACCTCCTGAGTAGTTAGGATTACAGGTGTGAGCCACCAGCATCTGGCCAAAATTTTTCAATAATTCTCCATGGACTTGGTTTGGAGGGCATTTCTTGATAAATGTCCTACTTCCGTCCCATGACTACAATAGCGTAATGGTTGAAATACGTGGATTTTAAAAATTGTTTTTCTTTTTTATTGTTTTGCTTTTTTATTGTCTGCCCTCAGGCTTGGAGACAAGGACTGGGTGCAGTCTCCTCCAGGTGTCTTTTGTTCAAGGTGAGCATTCTACCACTTGAGCCACAGTGCCACTTCTGGCTTTTTTTGTTGTTGTTGTTCAGTTTTAGGGCCCGAACTCTGGGTCTGGGCACTGTCCTTTGAGCTCTTCAGCTCAAGACTGGCACTCTACCACTTGAGCCATAGCACCAGATTTTTCTGCTTATGTTGTGCTGAATCATTGAACCCAGGGCCTCAAGCACGCAAGGCAAAGCACTCTATCACTGAGCCACCATCTCAGCCCCATAAGGAGTCTAGAAGTGGATTTTTTGTTGTTGGTTGTGGTGGTTGTGGGGCTTGAACTCTGGGCCTGGGCACTATTGCTCAGCTCAAGCTCAAGGCTAGAGCTCTTCCACTTCTAGCTTTTTTTGAGTAGTTTATCAGAGATAAGGGTCTCACAGATTTTCCTGCCCAGGCTGCTTCAAACTGCAATCCTGAGATCTTAGCCTCCTGAATAGCTAGGATTACAGATATGAACCATGGTGCCTATAAATTGTTTTATTATTATAAAGGTGATGTACAGAGGGGTCACAGTTATGTGAGTCAGGTAATGACTATATTTATTTTTGGACACTGGCACCGAAGGAATATTTGTTTAAAAAAATTCAACAATTTCTGAATCTAAATTCTCCTTCCTTTCTTCTTAGCAGGCAAATCTTTATCCTGCTCTTCATGCATTAGAAGTTAGTAAATTAGAAATAAATGCACAGCTGTGTGGCTGTAGGGACAGAGGAAGTTCAGAAGAGAAGATAAACACTTCATGGAAACACATGCTTAATCATCATCATCAACAACAGTAACCAAGCCTACATAATTGGATCAGTGATCTTAAAATGGATCACAGAATTAAAGGCAAACTAAAAATAAAATATAACCTCGTGCTTTTAGCTCACTCCTGTAATCCTAGCCACTGAGGAGGCTGAGAGCTGAGGATTGCAGTTCAAAGCCAGCCTGGGCTTTGGAGATAAGAGTCTTATCTCCAATTTATCACAGTAAATGCTGGAGGTGGCACTGTGGCTCAAGTGTAGAGTGTTAGCCTTGCACAAAAGGAGCTCAGGGACAGCATTCAGGTCCAGTTCAAACCCTAGGATCAAATACATATATCGAGAGACAAACATATGGGAAAATCCTTGTAACTCTAGGAAAAACTTTTTTTTATGATTCTTTTATTTTTTTTAATTTTATTTAATTTTATTTGAGAACATACTGTACAGTGGGGTTACAATTACATGGGCAGGATAATGCATACATTTCTTACCAAGCATTGCAGCCTCCTCCTTTGTTTTACCCTTCACCTCCCTTCCCAGCCTGCCCCCTCCCCCATTCTTTTATTAATCTTATGTGCTACCAAGGAATTGAACCTAGGGCCTCATGCATGCTAAGCAAGTACTTTACCACTGAGCCACATGTCCTGCCCCTAGGAAAAACTTTTTGTTTTGGAGGGGTCGTCTTCGTGGGGCTTGAACTCTGGGCCTGGGTGCTGTCCCTTAGATTTTCAGCTCAAGGCAAGTGCTCTACCACTTGTGCCACAGTGCCACTTTGGGTTTCTGGTGGTTAATTGGAGATAGGAGCCTCACAGACTTTCCTGCCCAGGCTGGCTTTCAACCATGATCATCAGATCTCAGCCTCCTGAGTAGCTAGGATTACAGGCATGAGGCACCAGTGCCCAGCTTGTGGTTATTTTTTTTCAGTTATTAAGGTGTTATACAAAGGGGTTACTATTTCATAAGTCAGGCAATGAATACATTTCACTCCTTTCTTTGCTTTTCCTCAGTTTCTCCCTCCCAGCCTGCCTGCAAGTTACACAGTTCATTTTCCACAGTCTATACTGACTTTTGCTATAGTTATTTTTGAGATAGGATCATGATTTTTGCTAGCCTAGACCACTTTTTTTTTTATATATACTGGTGCTTGAACTCAGGGCCTGTAACTCTGCTTTTTTCTGCTTAAGGATGGAGCTCTATTGTTAAGATAATGGGACATAAGAAACGCTTGCATTTCCTGCCTCAGCTGGCTTCCAACCTCTATCCTTAGATTTCAGTCTCCGGAGTAGCTGGAATTACAGATGAAACCCAAAACCCTGGATCCTGAGATTTCTTCAAGAAGGGCTCAGTGATGGGGGAGAAAGACAGAGATATTGATCAAGATGCGCTGTAGACCTGTGGAAATGTCACAAGGAAACTTGCAGTGATGTAGGTGCTAATTTGAAAAGTCATTGGTTGAGAGGAGCAGGGGCGGGGCTTAAACCTGGGGGTAGGGCTTGATTCCCAGGGCCCTGCATCTTTGTGCTCCAGTGGGCTAGAAGACTGGATCAAGACCCTAGGAAAACATCTGCCACTTGATAGACTAGTGCCCCTCTGGAATGGCAGCTCAAGTCCACTTCAGCCCAGCCCAGCACTTGTGGCTAAGCCCAGACTATGGCCTAGCCTGCTGGCACAGCTGGTGGCCCCCAAAACGCTGAAGAGGGACTGCCAGAGCCCTCCATATGTAAAGAAGATGCGAGCTGGTGTTGGACTGTGATCTGCCTTTGTTTGCACTCCCCTAGCTCTGGGTTCCTGCTCATGTGGCTTCCTGGTGCTAAATGCTGAGGAGAGAGCCAGGCAGGTGCTGATGGCTCATGCCTGCCCATAATCCTAGCTACTCAGGGAAGCTGAGATCTGAGGGTTTCCAGGAGACCTCCTATCTCCAAGTAACCCCCAGAGAGTCAAAGTGGAGCTGGGGCTGGGGGATACATGAAACAGCACATCTCCTGGAAAATTGAATTGGCTCAAAGTGGTAAGTAGGTGCTAGCCTTGTTTAAAAAGACCTCAGGGACAGTGGCCTGGCCCTGGGTTCAAGACCCAGGACTGACAAAAACAAACAAACCCAGGGATTGCAGATTTGCAATCCCTGACCATGGCTGTGTTTGGAACATAGGAGCCTTTGCCCCTCCACCCCAGGCACAGGGAGGGCCTGTCCCAAAGTGGCTTCCCTCCAGGGCCTTGTCTGCCTCCCACTTCAGGGTCTGCTGCTCTTGAGGGCCCAGGTCACTTTTGGAGCTCTTGTGACAGATTCTTTTATTCTCTTTTCTTGGGGGTCAAGTCTTGGGGCTTGAACTCAGGGGCTGAGTGCTGTCCTTGAGCTTGTTTGCTCAAAGCTTGTGTTTTACCACTTGAGCCACAGCTCTACTTATGGCTTTCTGCTGGTTGATTGAAGATAAGAAGAGCCCATAGCTCTGTTTCCCCCTCACTGTGAGATCCTTCTGGGTCATGTTACCCTCTGCCTGCCCTCCCCCCAATGGATTCTGGGAGAAGCACTACCCCATGTGATGGGGTCTCTTAGCTGGGGCTCCTGTCACAAGGTCAGAGGTTGGCTCAGCACTGAACACATTAGCTTCTCATGGCTCCTCACTCTGCGGCATCCAAGGTCAACACAGCTGCCAGTGGAACATCCTTGAACCAAGCCCTCTTCCCCTCAGCCATGGCTTTAGCAAGGTTTTGTTTCTCTTTCTTTCTTTCTTTCTTTCTTTCTTTCTTTCTTTCTTTCTTTCTTTCTTTCTTTCTTTCTTTCTTTCTTTCTTTCTTTCTTCCTTCCTTCCTTCCTTCCTTCCTTCCTTCCTTCCTTCCTTCCTTCCTTCCTTCCTTTCTTCCTTCCTTCCTTTCTTCCTTCCTTCCTTCCTTCCTTTCTTTCTTTCTTTCTTTCTTTCTTTCTTTCTTTCTTTCTTTCTTTCTTTCTTTCTTTCTTTCTCTTTCTTTCTTACTTTCTTTCTTTCTTCCTTTCTTCCTTCCATCCTTCCTTCCTTCCTTCCTTCCTTCCTTCCTTCTTTCCTTTCTTACTCTCTTTCCGATAGGGTTTCACCCTTCTGCTTGATTGAGATCTTCCAAACCTACACTTCTCACACAGCTGTGATTACAGATACTAGCCACCATGCCTGAACTGTGTGTCTCTTCTTCTAAGGCCACTGACACCACCATTGCAGCCCCACCCTCTCCTTCCTCTTATCAGCTCCCTTCATGCAACTCAGTCCTTCTGTTCTACCTTCTTTTCTTCTCTCCCTTTTGCTCCCCCTTTACACTCTTCCCTGCGACGGACCAGCTCGGCTGGAGCACTGGGACCGACGGGACAGGGATCTCGGGATAGGTGGGCAAAGGAGTCGGCGAAGTGACAAACAGACACAGACTCAAAAGAGTTGCATCTGAGTGTATCTTTATTGAGGACAATTAACAATTTTATACAGTGAGTGAATGTGACATAGATTTTTTGTTTATTTAAGCACGTAATCAATTTTTTTAAAGGCAAAGCATTGATAAATTACATGAAATTTAATGACTGTCCCACCAAGTGTTTAAGCTAAGTGGTGCGAAACAAGTCTAACATATTGTTTAATAGAATACTTCATCTATTCAGCCTTTTTTATGTTTAATAATTAACAAACCTAAGACAGGACTGTACTTACATTGTACTGTTTTTAATTTTATCCAACTAATTTTATCTTTATAATCTCCTGTATAAGGAAATGGTTTTTGGTTGGTTTAGGAAATATGTCACTAACTTTATATTTTGTGTGAAAACACCATCTATTCCCTATAATGTAAGTTGGACTAAACTTAATCATAACTGTTGGGAGAATCTTTCTTTTTCTTTTATAATCAGAGGTCCCTTCTTTTTAGAACTCTCTAAACTACTGGGATAACTCTTTCTAACTTAGTTTAGTTCATTGATTTTGTCTGTTGGACATATCTAAAAATTTTAAGTCTCTATATTTACTATTCGTGAGCTGCAAAACCGCTTGGAAGTTGTAGTAGTATCTGGAGGCAACGTCACATCAGATGATAGATTGATTGGGGGATTGTCCACATTTAATCTTTGGCCTTAGTCTTTATTACTTAGAGAAGCCATCTCTATTGGACTGGAAAAATACAACATGCTCTGTTCGTGGATCAATAGAAAAATAGCCAAAACGAGAATAAAGGCAACAAATGAATAGCCAAGAAGAATATAGTAAAAATAAAGGTAGAGGCTATGAAGGTGCAGCCAAGTGTATGGAAAGCCTTAAACCAACACCCCCTTCCTGGGGGCATGCTTCCTTGAAGCTCTTTGTCCAACACAATCTCTCACGCAGACTCCGCAGAAGGTGGCGTGGCACCCACTGGTCACAGAAAGATGTCCACTCAGCTGGAAATACCAGGAACCACTGGAAATGAAGAAACTTAAGTGTTTGACCTTGTTTCTCTGGCCAGAGACTATTCATTGAACTTGCAGTCCCTTATTCTGTTGTCCATGTCAAATTAGAAGCCATCTATCCACCACAGGCAGCTTTATGGAAGTGCTCTGCCCACCTGCGCCGGCCTCTCTTTGCTGAACCCAGCTAAGGACTCCTTGCAGACACATCTTCATGGCTGCTTTGCCTGCTGTGATCTCTGCTCCTTTCCAAACGCTTGCTTTGACAGCTTCGTCTCCATTGTGCCTCTCGGACTGGGTTCCCATGGTGGTTGGATACTGAGCTACTTGTTAGAGCAGGAAACAAAAGTTGTTGTATACAATGGCAGGCCTGAATTGGCCTGGAGGCAGGACAAACGCTCTCCCAGGTGGGACTTGTCAGGGTACAGGGCAGGCATCCTGCCATTGGGCCCTGGGTCACTGTGGTGAGCAGCAGTCACACTGGAACTTCTCTTTCTCAGAGAACAATGGGTTAAGTCTGACCAGATTGTCTTTTTTAGGGAATCCAGTTCTCCACCAACTCCTGGGGGATGCCTGGGGCTTGAGTCTATGCCAGGCTCCACTCCTGTGCAGAACCTTTTATTCCAAAAGTTTCAACCAAGTGTATGTGGCATGGCACTTCCCTTCTTTTCCTCCCTTTTCCTCTCCTATAACCCTTTTTTCTCCCCTTCCCTTTTCTTCTTTCTTCCCCTGCTTTCCTCCCCCTGTCTCTTTTTCTTTCTTCTTCCCTCTCCTCCTCTCCTTTCTTGCCCCTCCTCTCCATTCTCCTTCCCTTCCCCTCCCTCCCCTCACCTCTCCTTCCCTCCTGGGACAGGCTTCACAGAGTTCTCTGGCTGCCTCTGGCCTCCAAGGCCAGACCATTGTGATCAGCATGATGCATTTGCCCCTGTCCCACAGAGCTGCAGCTTCCCTTCCCTTCCCTTCTCTTCCCTCCCCCCTCCTCCCCTCCCCCCCTCCTCCCCTCCCCCCTCCTCCCCTCCCCCCTCCCCTCCGCTCCCCTTCCTTCTCCCTCTTCCTTTTACAACTTCTTGTCAGTCCTAGAGCTTGAACTAAGGGCCTGGGTACTGTCTCTTAGCTTTTTCACTGGTATTCTATTGGTATTCTACCACTTGAGTCACATCCTTTACTTCCATTTTTTTTGTTGTTGGTTTATTGGAGATAAGAGTCTCATGGACTTTCCTGCCTTGGCTGGCTTCAGACTTTGATCCTCGGATCTTAGCCTCCTGAGTTGCAACTAGTATGTCAGGCATGAGCCACTAGTGCCTGGCTCTTCTTTTTATTCTCTTTGTGTTTAACTGGTTCTCTCTCTCTCTCTCTCTCTCTCTCTCTCTCTCTCTCTCTCTCTCTCTCTCTCTCTCTCTCTCTCTCTCTCTCTCTCTCTCTCACTGAGTCACATGATCCCATGATCCATAATTATATAAAAGGTTCTAGAATTTTCAGGAGGCAAACTCCTCCCTTGCTTGTGAACCTGAGAAGGTCAAGTTGAAATTTTAATTACTGAGGGAACTCAAAGAGAGCATCATTGCTCCCATAGATTAACCCCAAACTTGAGCGGTGCAACCCCAATGTACTTGTGTGGGCCAGGATCCTAGAGGTGCTTACTCACGTATTTCTGCCACCTGCTTCAGGCCCCAAGGGGCTGGAACTGGCTGGTGGTGGAGGTGGAGGCATGTGGAACCTCTGGAGCCATCTGCCATGCTGTGCTGGCTCAGGTCATATGCAGGGTGTGTGTGTGTGTGTGTGTGTGTGTGTGTGTGTGTGTGTGTGTGTGTGTGTGTGTGTGTGTGTGTGTTTGTGTGTGTGTTTCTTTCCACACGTGGTCTTCAAAGCAGCACAGGACTACAGTATGCATGTTCTGAGGAGAATTAGAGTTAGCAGTGGATCACAGCATGGCTTTGCCCTGCACAGAACTGGTGCTGCAGCTAGCCTAGGATCAAAAGGATGGGACATAGCTGGGTATGGGTGGCTCACACCTGTAATCCTCAGAAGGCTGAGATCTAAAGATCTCTGTTCAAAGCCAGACTGGACAAGAAAGTCCCATTGTATCTTATCTCCAATAAACCACCAGAAAAGTGTAAGTGGAGCTGGTGGCTCAAAATGGCTGAGTGCTACCCTTGAGTAAGAGGTCAGGGACAGTGCCCAGGCCCTGAGTTCAAGCCACATGACCAACGAGAGAGAGAGAGAGAGAGAGAGAGAGAGAGAGAGAGAGAGAGAGAGAGAGAGAGAGAGAGACAGAGACAGAGACAGAGACAGAGACAGAGACAGAGACAGAGACAGAGACAGACAGAGACAGAGACAGAGACAGAGACAGAGACAGAGACAGAGATACAGAGACAGAGACAGAGACAGAGGCAGAGACAGAGACAGAGACAGAGACAGAGACAGAGACAGAGACAGAGATAGAGAAGAGGAGGGGCCTTGTCTCACTACATGTTGATGGGAGAGGAACATCAAAGGATTTATAGCCCTCACAGGCCATTTTGTGTTCCTCAAGTCTTAGGTGCCTGGTGCAGGAAACAGAGTAGACATTCCTTGTCTTGGGGTGAAGGAGTACACGGGGCCTCTGCCTCTTGTGCAGGCCCATCTCTTCAGTGGAAAAGGATCCATCTATGTGTGGCCTGGTGGGTTGCCTGTGGGCCTGGGGTGGTCCAAGTGTTACAATGCCAGCCTTGAGCAAGAAAGCCAAGCAGCTGAGTGGGTCCCTGAGTTCAAGCTTCTGGAACCAGTGTGTGTGCATGTACCAATCACACACACACACACACACACACACACACACACACACACACACACACACACACACACACACACACCAATAATAAAAGCACAGGTCTTTGGCTATAAGCTGTCCCTCAAATACAAACAGCAAGTAGCTCTAGGAAACCTCCATCCAGCCCTGCCTACCTGGTGTCTGAAGATACACCTTGACCTCAGTGTTCAGAGCCACTGGCTAGTGTGACAAGGCAGAGGCAGGGGCTCCACAGGCTCTTTCCCCCAATTTATCTGTTGACATTGAATCCAAAATGGTGACATTAGGGAGTGAGCCACTGGGAGGAGCCTTAAGGAATGGCGTGGGCCTCTGTTCCAGGGGCCCACAAGCTCTCATTTGCCTCTGCCCCCATGACCTGGCTCAGCCAGAGCCATCCTCCTGGGGAGCAGAGAAGGCCCTCTCCCTGCTGGAGCAGTTGTGTTTGTTGTTTAGATGAGATCTATGTCATCTTCCTTGGTGATGCAAGGGATGGATCTGTAGGTGAGTAGACAGTCCTTGATTTATGATGGCTGAACTTTCAATGGCACTATCCCACCATGGGACAAAGACAAGAGCAGTTCACTTTCACCAGGTCTTGCTTGGTCCCCTAGCTAGTGATGTCCAGGACATTGCATGGTGACAGTGAGCTTACACATCCCCAGGGAAATCAGTGGACCCTCTGTGGTGTGCTGTGTTGCTAAGCAACAATGCCTGGGAGGAGGTGGATGAAAGGCATCTTTGACTTACAGTCTGTCAAAATGTTTGACAGGAGACTTGGGATGTAACCCTATGGGAAGTCCGGGTGTAGGCTGTGCATGGAGCATCTGTATATAGTAAGAGTTATCATCAGCAATTTGTTCCTGAGTTATGCAAATCTAGTCTGCTATCGGTCAGTTGGAGACCTGGGAAAGGCAGAGGGTGAATTCCAGCCTGAGTTCAGATTCTCTGAGACTTGGAAGAGCCAGAGGTGCCAGTCCCAGTCCATGGGGAGAAGAGCAAGGTGTCAGCTCCAGCTGGCAGGCTGAGAGAATCAAGCTTCCTCCACCTTTGTGCTCTATTCTTGGGTTGGATGACGTCCACCTGCATAGTCCAACCTGGCTGGACTCTGCCCACCAAGTTAAATGCCGATGCCATCCAGAAACTCGCAGGGAGGCCAGAAACCACATATCTGGGCACCCTGTGGCCCAGTCAAGCTGACACAGAGAATCAACCAATGCATGACACCCTAGGAGAGGGAGACGGTAGGGGATGGTAGTACCTTTCTAGCCTGCCACAGCCAATTCTCATGGGCTTGGTGACTTTAAATAACAGAGATTTTTCTTTGCTCAAACCAGGTGTCAGCAGGCCTTTCTTACTCTGAAGGCTTACCTCTTTCTAGAGGCAGGATCTTACTAGGTTACCCAGTACTTCCTTAGTCACCTGAGTGCTGAGATTGCAGGTGTACAACAACAAACCAGCTCTGTGACTTCTTAATTTGATGCAATCCCAATTGTTAGTCCTTGCTTTTTGGGGGGGAAGGTGTGTGTGTAGGTGGTGGGGCTTGAACACTGGGCCTGAGCGCAGTCCCTGAGCTCTTCAGCTTAAGGCAAGCGTTCTACCAAATGAGCCACAGCACCACTTCTGGTTTTCTGGTGATTAGTTGGAGGTAAGAGGCTCATGGACTTTCCTGCCTGGGCTGGTTTTGAACCATTATCCTCAGATCTCAGCCTCCTGAGTAGTTAGGATTACAGGTGTGAGCCACCGGGTACCCAGCTAGTTCTTGCTTTTATTTCCTGAGCTATTAGAGTCCTTAGGAAATTATTACCTGTGCCTACATCTGCCCCCTCCTCTCTGTTTGTGTTTGAGCTCAGAGCTCCATACTTACTAAGCTGGCATAATACTGCTGAGCTACACCTCCATCCTTATTTTTTGCTTATTGTTTATAGGGCAGGCTTTCCATTCCCCATGTCCTGGCTGCTTTAGGTGCTCTGTTGTTGTTGGAACCACAGGAACAGGCTGCCCCATTCCACTTCCCTCTGTACAGATGGAGTTTTGAGGGCATTTATTTATTTATTTATACCTTGGCTGGCCTGGAACCATGATCCTCCCAATCTCAGCCTCTCATGTAGCTTTAGATGACAGGCATATGCCACTGTACCCTGCTATGGGTTAAGGTAGGATATCTTGAACTTTTCTGTGTAGTCCTCCTGTTCTTAGCCTCCAAGTAGCCAGGATTCCAGGCAGAAGTCACCACACCTACCTGGTGGTCTTGAAGTGTTTCCTCTAATATTTTCAAAGCTTCAGGTCAGACCAATTTTTGAGGAAGAGACGGGAAGAGACTGAATTCCCAGACTGAGAATTGGGTCCTGGTCAAGGTAAATAAAAAGCAGTGCCAGGTGCCAGCAAGTCCTGAAGGGAAAGCATTGGTCTGTATTTTAAGTGTGGCATGGGTCTGTTCAGCTGCAGACAGTTATGAGCGGACAGCAACCCCACAGCCACTTTTGGAGAGGAACAATGGCTGTGGTCATCTTTCCAAAGTGTGGATTTGGATGAGCACCTGGCAGCTGGCCTTGAACCCAGCCAGTGTCTTTGTGTCTGCTCTGGGTGCTGAAGCAGTGTTCTTGAACTGCAGGACTATATGGGTGCATCAGGGAAGGGTTGGGAGGGTAAGAAGAGGGTGGAAACAGGAGAGCATGTGTGACAGACTTTTTTTTTTGCTTTGCTGGTTTGAACTCAGGATGTCTTGCTTGTTAGGCAGGTGCTCTGCCACTTGAGCCATGCTTCAAGCCCTTTTTTATTTGAGATTCTTTCTCAGATAGGGTCTCATGCTTTTTCCTGGGGAGCATTAGTACCCTTTTCCTCAATGGTAACTGGGATTAAAGGCATGTGCTACCAAGCTTGGCCCAGGAATTCCACCCCCCCCCCCTCCACACTTCTAATAGCAGATAACCACCTAGTTGTCCGGGACTGGGAGAAGTGTCTCATGATGAGTTCTCACCGTTCCTTCCAACGTGCCCTTGGCTTGATGGGAAGAGGTGGTCAAGAGGGGCTTTGACGTGGACCTTCTTTCTCCACTGCCCCTGTTCCGGTGGTCCTGGTTCTGCTTGTCACTGCCTCACTTTCTCCTCCCAGGTCGAGTGCGTGGTGGGAGTCCAGGCTCCGGACTTCTGCCTCTGGAACCCCAGCAAAATCCCCCTCTCCTTCCTCTCCCCTGCCTGGCCTCCCTGGCCTAGCCTCCCCGCTGGGCCTCCCAAACAGCCTCACTCCAACCTGGGCCCAGCCAGACTGGAGGTGCCTCGCTCCCCCCACATCCAGACCTTTGCTCCACCAAAAGGAGGCAGCCAGGAGGAGGTGCTGCATCCTGCGGAATTGGCAGGATTCTTGGTGATTGCATCCATGACTCTGGGGCAGGGCTGGGCCTCTCAGCTTCATTGTCAGTCACCCTTACAAGCCCCGCCCTAGGGGAGGGGCAGGCGGTGGGCAGACAGACAGGGCTGGGGCCAATCAGAGACCATTGCTAGGAAACCAGTGACCTATGCAAATTACAGCGGGGGGTGGTGGTTCCCAACTGGCCTGCCTCAGAGCTCAGCTTTCCAGGGACACAAGTCCTCTTCCTCTCTCTTCCTCCCTCTCTCCTCTCCCTCTCCCTCTCTCCCTCTCACTCTCTCTCTTCCTCTTCTCCCTCCCTCTTTCTGTCCCTCCCTCCCTTAATTCCTCTCTCTTCCTCTCTTTTTTCCCTTTGTCCATCCCCCATCCTCCTCTCCCTCCATCTCCCTTTCTCTCCCTCCCTCCCTCTCCTTCCCTCCCTCCCTTTTTCTCCCTCCCTCTCTCTCTCCCTCCCTATCTCCCTCCCTCCCCCTCTTCTTTCCTCTCTCCCCCTCTTCTTCCTTCCTCTCTCCCTCTCTTTTTCCCCTTCTCTCTTCTTTCTCCCTGCCTCCCTCTTTCCCTCTCTCTTCTCTACCTCTCCTCTATCTCCCTCTCCCTCTCTCTGTTTCTCTTTTATCTCCCTCCCTCTTGACTTTCTCACTCCCTCTTTTTCCCTCTCCCTCCTCTGCCTCTCTCCCCTGTCTCCCTCTCCCTCTCTGTCTTTTCCTCTCTTCCTCTCCTCTCCCTTTCCCTTCCTCCTCCTATCTCCTCCTTCCTTCCACATCTCCAACTTTCTCCCCCCTCCTCTCTCTCGCTCTCCCTCCCCTTCCCTGTAGATACATCTGACATGAAGTTGCATGTGCATAGGGGGAAGGGATGTGTGCCAGCACGAGTTTATGCAAGAAGGCAACAAGGCAGACTTTTATGACTCAAACCCCACTGGGGTTGAACTCGCCTTCATCCATCTTATGTGGTGAGCTGGCTCAGTCCAGCTTGTCCAGAACTTTTGCCAGGGCTGCGTGCCAACCTTCTGAGAGCCAGATGCCAGCAGCCATTAGCCATGAGCCACCAGTCTGTGTGTACCTGTTCAGCCTGTCCCCTGGGCTCGGCGGCCCTGCCTCCTGAACCAAGGATGCCTGCTCTGTTCTTGCAATTGCAACATCTTCCATTAATAAAACCAGGATGGAGGTTAATTGCCTACATCATTCATGAACAGCTCCATAAAATATTTATGAGGCGCATACAGGGGGAGGAATGGGCGTTGCTTGCTTGGTTTGGGGCTACAGCTAACATCTGGCGACGGAGTCCCGCAGGAGAGGAAGTGTCTTAAGAATTGCTGATGCTCAGTCTGGAGCTGGCAGCTCACTTCTGGAATTCCAGCTACTTTGGAGGCTGAGATCATGGCCTGAAGCCAGCTGGAGCACCAAAGTGAGTCTCTTCTCTTCAATCAACCACCAAAAAGTCAAAAGTGGTAGAGGACCAGCAAAAAAGAAAAAAGAAAAGAAAAAAAAAGTTCAGAGACAGCACTCAGGCCCTGAGTTCAAGCCCCAATATTGGCACATAAAAGGACTTTCTGATGTTGAGCATTTGGAACTCCTCTTTGGGTGCTGTCCTAAAGTATTTAGGAGTCTGAGTTGGTCCCTTGCTGCTAGACATGTTGCTAGTGACATCAGGAGCATTTGAGTTTAGCTACTGCATTCCAGGATGAAATGCAGGGGAAGGGGCACTGAGTCTAGAAGAACGGACATACACCATCCATGCAGCTCACCAGCCTGGCTAATTCCACACCCAGTGTCAGACATGGGTACACCCTGCACAAGCTCTTTCTTTTGAGAAGGGGTCTTCCTATGATGTCTAGGCTAGGCCATAGAATTCTTGAGTTTAAATATTACTATACCTTGGTCTCCTGAGTTGCTGATACTACAGGCATGTACTACCACTCTTGATATTATGCAATCTCATTGAACAAAACAAAAAATCTTTGAAGCCAAGTGCCAGTTGCTCACGCCTGTAATCAAAGCTACTCTAGGAGGCTGAGATCTGAGGATCATGTTTGGAAGCCAGCGTGAGCAGGAAAGTCCTTGCAAGTCTTATCTCTAATAAGCCATTCAGAAAAAGCCAGAAGTGGTGCTGTGGCTCAAGTGGTAGAGTGTTAGCCTTGAGCATAGAGAGGCTCATGGACAGAACCCAGGTCCAGAGTTCCAGCCCCAGGACTGGTAAAGACAAACAAACAAAAAAAAAAAACAACAAACCTTTTGGTCCCAACTGGGGTATAGAAACTGAATTGAAATGTTCAGTTAGTCCAAGCTGGCTTGATTTGTTTTTATTTATTTTTTAGTCAGTTGTGGGGCTTGAACTTGGGGCCTGGTGCTGTGCCTGAGCTTTTGTGCTCAAGGCTATCACTTTACAACTTTAAGACACATTCTACTTGCAAACACTTAGATCTCTTTTTTATCTTTTTTTTTGTGGTGCTGGAAATTGAACCCAGAACTCCAAACATGCTAGCCATGTGCTCTCCTACTGAGCTACATTACCAGCCCCCAGGCTGGCTTTAAATCCCTCCGCCACCTCTGGGTTCCTGGGATTATAGGCATGCACCACCATGCCTTGCTTCATATTTTGGGAAACCACCAAACAAACCCAAATCAAGAGACCTTCTTCTAAACAACTGACTTGTCCTGCCTAGGAATATCTGGGGAGCTGGATGTGGGCACGTCTAAAATTCTAACACTTGGGAGGTTGAGGCAGGAGGATCATGAGTTTGAGGTCTGCCTGGGCTACATTACAAAACATCCTCTCAAAATACAAAATGAAAATGAGAACAAGGTATGCATTTTTAAAAGACTTTTGCTTGGGTCTTTAAAGAAATGTAACAGATTAGAACTTACAGGTACAGCAGAAACTTCCTGGATAAAGTCCCAGGGGCACAACAGAGAGGAGAGAGACTTGATAAGTGGGACTACATCAAAATAAAAAAGTTTCTGCACATAGTTATTCACCTAGAAAGACAGCTAGTAGACTGAGAGAAGATCTTTACCAGAAATACATCAAACAAAGGCTTAATAGCCAAAAAAATACAAGGAGCTCAAGAAACCAATATCTGTTAAACCTAATATACCAATCACTAAATGGGCATGGAAGCAAAAAAGGGAATTTCAGAAGAGGTAAGAATAGCAAAGAAATACAGTAAGAAATGCTCATCATCCCTGTCCATAGATAAAATGCTCATCATCTCCCGCCATAAAGGAAATGCAAATCAAAACAACCCTAAGGGCTGGGAAGGTGGATCAGTGGCAGAGTACTTGCCTGGCATACATGAGGCCCTGTGTTCGATTCCTCAGCACCACATAAGCAGAAAAAGCCAGATGGGGCGCTGTGGCTTGAACTGAAGAGCTGAGGTACAGTGCTCAGGCCCAGAGTTCAAGCCCATGATTGGCCAAAAAGCAAACAAAAAAAACCCAAGATACCATCCCACCCCTGGTTATACTGGCAAGTCTTCTGAATTTGGACAACAAATAATGCTGGGGCAGGGGTGGGGGGAGTGTGGGAAAAAAGGAACCTTATAGTACTTCTGGTGGGAATGTAAATTAATACAACCACTCTGGAAAGCAATCTGGAGGTTCCTCAAAAAACTAAATGTAGACCTTCCCTATGACCCAGCCATACCCAGCATCTACCCTGAACATCATGATTAGGACACCTACACATCTATGTTTATTGCCACACTATTCACAATAGCTAAGATATGGGAACAGCCCAGATGCTCCACAATAGATGAATGGATCAAAAAAAATGTGGTGCTGGGTGCCGGTGGATCATGCCTGTAATCCTAGTTATGCAGGAGGCTGAAATCTGAGGATCACAGTTCAAAGCCAGCCCAGGCAGTAAAGTCCATGAGACTCTTATCTCAAATAAACCACCAGAAACCTGGAAGTAGCTCAAGTGGTAAGAGTGCTAGCCTTGAGCTGAAGAGCATCTAGGCCCAGAGTTCAAGCCCTATGACCACCAACACCACAACCACCACCAACAACAAGGAAAGTGGTACTTGTGCACAATGGAATTTTACATAACCATTAGAAAGAAGAAAATAATATCATTTGCAGGGAAATGGATGGAACTAGAACAAATTATGTTAAGTGAGGTAAGCCAAGATTACAGAGACAAATAGCGCATATTCTCCCTGATCGGTGGATTAGATCTGAAACACACTGGTATATGACAAATTATACAGAATTCTAGATACTCACATACAGTGAGACCAAAAGAGGATCGCCTTAGGAGAGAATCACCAAGGTGTATTACCCAAGCACCTCTTTTTATTTATATAATACACATACGGAAATGAACTCCAAAGATATGGAAATAACTAACTTTTTTCTTATTTTTATATATATATGATGACTCTATGTTCTTTACCTTATAGATAGTGTATTCACATGAACATCTGTGGAAGGGGAGGGGAGAGCATAGAATCTGAGGGAAAAGGGTGAAAAAGTGCAGCAGTGGAGTGTACTTAAAATGGAAGAAAGCAAACTATGCAACTCGTGGGTGCAGATAGAAGGGAGGGAATGGGAGAGGATGAGGGAAACAGATGATACTCTGTGAAAGAAAATGCACTTATTACCTGGCCTATGTAAATGTAATCCCACTGTATATCACCTCTAAATTAACGAAGTTAATAAAAAATGTAACCAGTTGCAAATATTAAAAAGTGGCAAAAGCAAGGCACGGATGGTTCATTCCTGTCTTCTTTGCTACTCAGGATGCCGAGATCTGAGGATCACGGTTCAAAGCCAGCCTGGGCAGGAACGTCTGTGAGACTCTTCTCCAATTAACCACTCACAGAATCTGAAAGTGGAGCTGTGGCCTGTGTAGTAGAGCACTAGTCTTGAACGCAAAAGCTCAGGAAGAGCACCCATACCCTGAGTTCAAGGCTCAAACACACACACACACACACACACACACACACACACACACACACACACACACACACACACACACACACACACCAAAAACATGGCAAGAAGTGTTTCATTGGATTTTTTTGGCAACTACCCTGCTTTGACCATTTCATGGTCTCTTCAGGCTCCTGCTGTTCACCTCTGTGGACACTAGGTGGCAGTGCTCCCCCATAATAACCCAATGGCACCAAAGTTTAGGGGCTTTCCTGAAGTCTCTCCAGATCCCCCGCTCATCCTTACATCACCTAGATTGAGCAAGAATCCTGTCAAGATGGCTTAGCAAGAATCTCATTCTCAAAACATGATTCACTTTAATATCTTCTTGAAGAAGATTTTTGAAGCTCTGTGCTAGGAGGAGCAAAGACCAAATATATTTCCATCTACCTCCCGTCAATTCATCCATTATCCATATATCTACCAATCCGTCCCTCATCCATCTCTCCACCATCTGTCCATCTGCCCATCCATTCATCATTAATCCAATCCCATTTACTCATCAGTCATCCATAATCCATTCACCCAACCACTATGTACACATCAACCATCAACCCACCCATAATCTATCCATCTATCATCCATGCTCATCCATCCACAATCCACCCATCCATCCATTCACCCACTCATCATTTCATCTATCATCCATCTTTCTACCCTCCATCCCTTATCCCCTTCTTTACCATCTGTTCATCCATCCATTCTTTCTCCATCTGTCCACAATCCATCCATCCAACGATCCAAACTTGGAGCATTTCTTTTTCTCAGAAAAGTGCTATATGAATTTGTTTTTTAGGTATAATATGTTAAAGATTCATGTCATTGAGGAGAGAGCATGTTGAACACTTCACATCCTCCCTGGGAGATAACTGGTATCTCTCTAGGAACTGGTGGGGTGAAGTCTGGGGATGGTGGCGGGAAGCACTGGCACACCAGCATCAGTTTTCATTAAGTTTTTTTTTTTGTCAGTTGTGGGGCTTGAACTCTGGGCCTGGGGACTGTCCCTCAGCTATTCAGCTCAAGGTGAGCACTCTACCACTTGAGCCACAGCACCACTTCTGGTTTCCTTGTGGTTCATTGGAGTTAAGAGCTCATGGACTTTCCTGCCCGGGCTGGCTTTGAAACATGATCCTCAGATCTCAGCTTCCTGTTTCGCTAGAATGAAAAGCTTGAACCACCCGTGCCCAGCTGCTATAGATACTTTTTCAGAAAGTCCTTGCAATTTTGCCCAGTGTCAGCCTCCGACTAAGATCCTTCTACCTATGTCTTCTCTGTAAACAGGATGACAGGTGTGCCCTGATGTGCTCAGCCCCTTTCCCATTTTGCAGATGGGTTTCAGGAAGAAATCTACACTCACTGCAGTCATGTCCTTGGCATGACCTTAACTAAGCTCTGCTTATCTTGCACCTCTGAAATTAGGTTCACCATCCAGCCTTCTCTTCCCAGAGAGGTCGTTCTGTGAGGCTAGGTGAACTCTTAGGGGTTTGTTCATCCATGAGGACTGCTGAGCTCCAGGTCACAGCACTGATCTCTAGGTGCATAGGTCCTTGCTGGAGTTGGAGTAACGCCATCTTGTAGCAATCCGTTACTTAGCTGTTGGACCAGGTGAACTGCAGCACACAAGACCTCCTTCCCTTGGCTGGATCCTGGGTGACAGCAAGCAGGGTGCAAGCTGGCCATCCCATATTTCACCTGCAGCTACTCTGCGGACTTGACACTAGGTGGTGCTCTGACCTAGATTTCTGTTAAAGACAGAGTCACAGGAGAATTTCGGGGTGGTGGTATATGGCTGTCTCTCTTCCAGGGTCCTGGTAATGACTCTTTGGATGGCAAAAGCCAGGGGCTCATAGCTGTCTCCTGCTCTGTAAGTAACCCCTACTAAGACGTCCAGTCTGCCCCTTTCTAGCCAGCTCACAGGCCCCCAGCTCTGTGCAGAGCTTCCCAGGAAGTTCACACCACAGTCTGCCCTTCCACTGGCAATGCATGCAGGGCCTCAGGCTTAACTGGATGGCCTTCCACATGGCTCTGTCCCGGGGCATCCTGGAGATTTACTGAAGGTCACAGACACCTGCCCAAGCTCAGGGCTACTCTCTGGCTTGCCAGGCTCCCTGCGAGAGAGGCTGGCTGCCTCAGACCAGGCAGGCCCCAGGTTGTGGCCATGGCAGGGGGAAGGAACCTGCCACAGGGCAGAGGCCTGTGCTTCCTTCTTCACTGATGCCCCCAGCACCTGGGTTGGCCATTGCCTCAGGACCAGCCCCATTTCCTCTGAGTGTTGTCCTGTCCCCTTTCTTCACCTTTTGGTGGCACAAAACGATTCTTCCCATCACCAGCATCACCATTGAGGGACATGTGAACTAAGTCCAGTCAATCACAGCACTCAAGCCCCTCTCAAGAGTGATTGGGGTGATGAACATTGATGCAAAACTTCTCAACAAAATTTTGGTCAATCTACTGCAACAATTCATCCAAAAAATCATAAACCACAATCAAACAGGATTCATTTCAGGGATGCAAAGCTGGTTCAATATACGCAAATCCATTAATATTATTCATCACATCAACAGGAGCAAGGATAAGAACCACATGGTTATCTCAATAGATGCAGAAAAAGCATTTGACAAGATCCAACACCACATTATGATGAAGGTTTTGGAAAAATTAGGAATCCATGGAACATTCCTCAATAAAATAAAGGCTGTATATGACAAACCTACAGCCATCATTATACTTAATGATGAAAAATTAAAACCATTTCCTCTTAACTCAGGGACAAGAAAAGGATGTCCACTCTCTCCAATTCTCTTCAATCTAGTATTAGAATGCCTAGCTACAGCAATAAGACAAGATGCAGACATGAAGGGGATTCAAATATGGAAAGAAGATATAAAACTCTCCCTCTTTGCAGATGACATGATCTTGTATTTAAAGAATCCCATAGACTCCACTCCCAAATTACTCAAGCTGATTCAAAACGTTGGCAAAGTAGCAGGGTATAAAATTAAACCCCAAAAATCAATGGCTTTTCTGTATGCCAATAATGAGAAAAGTTTGGCTGAAATTAGGAAAGCAACTCCAATTGTAATAGCCCCACAAAAAATAAAATACCTAGGAATTAACTTAACCAAAGAAGTGAAGGACCTCTATCATGAAAACTTTGAAATCTTGGAAAAGGAAATTAAAACAGAACTTAGAAAACGGCAAAACCTCCCACGCTCCTGGATTGGAAAGATTAACATCGTGAAAATGGCAATACTTCCCAAGGCTATCTACAAATAATTTTTATGTGATAGCTATCAAAATTCCAACCTCATTCTTCAAGGAAATAGAAGAGGCAATCCAAAAATTAATATGGAACAATAAAAGATCCCGAATAGCAAAAAAAGCTCCTCAACCGAAAGATCACTGCTGGAGGAATAACAATACCAAATTTCAAACTCTACTATAAAGCCATAGTAATCAAAACAGCTTGTTATTGACGTAAGAACAGACCTCAGGATCAATGGAATAGAATTGAAAACCCAGAAATGAACCTACAGACCTATAGCCATCTAATCTTCTATAAGGGAGCTAAAACAATAGAATGGAAGAAAGACAGCCTCTCCAGTAAATGGTGCTGGCAAAATTGGTTAACTACTTGTAGAAAACTAAAGCTAGATCCTTATATATCACCATGCACCAAAATCAACTCCAAATGGATCAAAGACCTTGAAGTCAAAGTAGACACTCTGAAAACATTACAGGATGGAATAGGAGAAACCCTAGGTCTCCTTGGCTCAGTTCGAAATTTTCTGAATAGAGACCCGGAAACACAACAAATCAAAGAAAGGTTGGAGAAATGGGATTGCATGAAGTTCACAGCTTCTGCATGGCAAAGGACATAGCTAGCAAGATCAATAGAAAGCCCATGGATTGGGAGAAAATCTTCACTAGCCATATAATGGACAAGGGTCTCATATCTAAAATATACTTGGAACTCAAAAAATTAAATCCCCCAACAACAAATCCTCAAAGAAACAACTGCCCAATAAGTAAATGGGCTAAAGACTTAAAGAGAAACTTTTCTGAAGAAGAAAGAAGCATGGTCAATAGACACATGAAGAAATGTTCAAAATCCCTAGCCATAAAAGAAATGCAAATCAAAACAAAATTGAGATGCCACCTCACTCCAGTTAGAATCGCAAAAATCAAGAACTCTAACAACAACAGATGCTGGAGGGGATGTGGACAGAAGGGAACCTTACTTCATTGTTGGTGGGAATGTAAACTTGTTCAACCTCTTTGGAAAGCAGTATGGAGGTTCCTCAAAAGACTTCACATAGATCTCCCCTATGACCCAGCAATCCCACATTTGGGCATTTACCCAAATGTTTACAAACAAGACCACACTAAAGCTACCAGCACAACTATGTTTATTGCAGCATTATTTACCATAGCTAAGATATGGAACCAACCCAGATGACCCTCAGTAGATGAATGGATTAAGAAAATGTGATTCATATACCCAGTGGAATTCTATGCCTCCATCAGAATGAATGACATTGCCCCATTTGTTAGGAAATGGAAAAACATGGAAAAAATTTTATTAAGTGAAGTAAGCCAGGCCCAAAGAAACATAGGTCCCATGGTTTCCCTTATTTGCAATATCTAGTATATGTATGAGTAAAGCGGAAAAGATCAGATAATGTGATGTTAGGAAAATGAACCCTTAGATATGTATTTTAATGTTTTCGTTTCTTTCATGCATGTGTTTCTAACACATTTATAATATTATCTCTTTGTTGCTTTGTATGTCCCTCCTCCACAGTATAACCCCTGCTTTCACTATATTTGATGTCAGTATAACTTGTAGAGGAGATGAGGAAAAACAAGTCGTTTAAGGATACTGGTGGACCTGTTGCAACAATGAGAAATACAAGTTGTCATGTGGAAAATGAGCATTACAATGTTGGTGGGGGGGAGGCGGGGAGGATTGGGTCGGAGGGTGGGGGGAGAGCCTCGGAAGGGATCTGAAGTGTAAACAACGGAGGAGGTTGCAATGCTTGATAAGAAATGTACGCATCATCCTGCCCATGTAATTGTAACCCCTCTGTACAGTGTGTTCACAAAAATAAATAAATAAATAAATAAATAAATAAATAAATAAATAAATAAATAAATAAATAAAAATAAAAAAAGAAGTTACAGTAAAGGAAAAAAAATAGGGATACAGGTGGACCTATTGCAACAATGAGATGCACAAGACCTTATGTTGAAAACGAATTTTACTACTTTTGTGGGGGTTGTGGGGGGTTGTGGGGGGCGGGGAGGATTGCGTGGGGAGGCGGGGGGGGGGGAGGAGGGGAAGGGATGAGAAGAGGAAACAATGTAGGAGGCTACAATGCTTGATAATAAATGTACTCATTATCTTGCCCATGTAATTTTAACTCCTCTGTACAGTATTTTCACAATAAAAAAGTATTTTTTAATGAAAAAAAGAGTGATTGGGGGCTGGGAAGTTGGCTCAGTGGTACAGTACTTGCCTAGCCTGCATGAGGACCTGGGTTCCATTCCTCAGCACCACATAAACAACAAAAAAGAGTGATTGGTGCAGGAGGTGGGTGTGTGCCAATAAAAATGCCTCTGCAGACCCAAGGTGGGCCAATGGGAATACCTCTTGCTTATCCATGGAGGGCCAATGGGCATTTCTCCTGCAGACCCAAGGAGGACCAATGGGAATGTCTCCTACAGACAGACCCAAGGAGGGCCAGTGGAAATGCCTCTGCAGACTCTGAAGCTCTTGCAAAGACAGTCTGGGTTTCCAAACTGGTTGGTCCATGCTTGCCATGAGTATGACCAGAGGCAGTTGGTGTCATGGCTGAGGTTTGAAAGTGGAAACTGAATCCCAAGTGAGGAGAGTGGGTCTGTGGTGTGGATAAATGCTGCTACCATGGAACAGAGTGGGTCAGGTATGGCAGGAGGGCTCCTGAGGCTGAGGTTCACCTCCATCCTGCTCTCTGATCTGGCATCGTCTGCCATGTCCTGGTGCAGCAAGTTTGCCCTTGACCTTGAATGCTAGAGAAAGAAACTTCCATGTCTTGTAAACCAGCCCACCTCAAGTACCCTATCATCATGGTAGCTTGAACCACAGGAGACAGTCCCCACACATCTGTAAGTGCAGTGTAGATAATGTGAACTTAGAGCTGTAAAAAACCGTGGGAGTATCTCTGTCCAGGAGAGACTGGAGGAGAGGCAGGAAGACTGCTTTGTTTTCTGCAAAGCTCAGGCTGGATTTTGAGGGGCCATCACTCCTCTGCAAGGGTTGTCTGTGGAGCCATGGAACCTTCCAGCAGGGCTGGTGACAGTGGCCTTTAGATCCCTCCTCAGTTGAGGTCCTCAGGTGCCTGGGGGATGGGCCCCAGCCACTCGGCTTACTAGGAAATCTCAGCCTGCACTGTTGTCATTCAGGCCTCAAATCCTTATTTATATTGCTGGGAAGGTAATTTATACACTCATGTAAATTCCTTTTTACTGGTGAGTTTTGAGTAACAGGTGTGTAATTATTTCCAGCTCACCTGTCAAGAAAATTCTAAACTGAGGGCTGTTAAGAACTTAATATTCTTCAGGGTTGCCAGGGATGGTATTTTTCCTGGATCAAATTCATCCCCTCTGTTGCTGACATTATTAGGTTACAGATTTTGCTTCAGGGGGCTGGGAAGTTTAGCCGTGTGTGTGTGTGTGTGTGTGAGGAGAATAGCCAAGGCTGGCCCTGGCCCTGTGTGTGTTGCTATTTTTATTTTTGCAGCCTGGTCTCTTCTTTATTGAGTCATGGATGTTCCTTGCAGACCTACTATGAGCACAGCTCCACCAGGATTTCATGACATGCACAATGGAGACAAATTACTTATCCAAGTACAGCAGCTAATGAACCTTAGGGGAGATTAGTTGTGGGCAGGGAGGGGATAGAATGGGTCCTGAGGCTTGAACTCAGGGCCTGGGCACTGTCCCTGCAGCTCCTAGCCTGGCTGACCCTGGCTGATGCCTTCACCTTGGGCTTCAGGGTTCTCAGCCGGTAGTTGAGATGATATGGGCCAGGACAGTTGGCATCCGGCCCTGCCCCGCTTCCCAGCAGCAGTGGGGCATGGGGCGTGGATGCTTGCCAGGGCAGCCCAGGTGGCTTCCAGACACCAGCTCTGCAGTGGGCTGGGCATGTGCCACACCAGCCAGGTGTCACTTGGGGAGGCTGGGCCAGGCCTGAATCCCAGTCCTGAAAAGGCCCAGGGCTGACAGCCTGGCCAGCACCCCCACACCATGGGCAGGCAGTGGAACCTGTAAGAGGCACGGCCTAGAGGCGGAAGTGATGGCATTGGGAAAGTGACCTAGAGACACCGTGCATTTGGGGCATGGCCTAGAGGGAGGAAGTAAGAGCATTGGGGTCTAGAGAAGAAAGTAAGGTCATGGGGGTGTGGCCTAGAGAAGAAAGGCTAATGGGGGCGTGGTCCACAACGAGGAAGTGAGGTCATTGGAGCGTGGCAGGTCAGGGGCTGTTAGGAGCCTGGCCCTGCTCTTCCTCTGCATGTCTCCAGCGAGGTGAAGCAATTTTGCCCCACCTGGTGATCTCCACCACGGTGTTCTACCCCTCCACAACCCAAAGCAACAAGGCCAAGTGAGCAAGAACAAGAAGAAACCCTTCATCATGTAGGCCAATTACCTCAGGTGTTATGTTACAGATGGGAGGCTGAGGAGCACCTGGGATAGCATTGGATCAGGGTGTGTTTTGGGATACACAAACATACATGCAACATGCAAGCACATGAAAACACATGCATCCACACACAAGCATGCACACATGCACATATGAGCATATACACATCTATATACACATGTGCACAGACACAAACACACATACAGTTCATGCACACACACATGTACACACACACATGGAGGCTTATTTCCTCCCGCCCCTACCCCTATTTCCATGTCTCCCTTCAGCTCCTTGTCGGTTGCATTATCAGGAACTGCTTGATAAAGGAACTCTTTTGGGTGATGACAAGAATTGATTTCCAATTCCCTGCAGAATGAATCTATCATCACAGTGGCATAGGCAATTTAGCTCAGATTCCAGGACTGCCTGGGATTATAGCTCACACTGACAGCATCCCTGTCAAGCCCCAGGTGGATTTTGACAGGGAGGGGAAAGAGACATTCTCAGAGGGGTTTGTGTGGGGGTGTGGCCAAAAGGACATGGCTGCTTCAGGATCCCCCTGAGGCCACTGGTAGGAAGTAGTCTCCCAGGCTGCCTTCCATGAGGCTGTGGGAAATTCAGTCTTGCTCAGCTTGATCACTCAAATGTGCAGCTGAGAGAGAAAGGATCAGTTTCCCCTGTTTAGGAAGCCCTCAGATAGTGTCCATGGAGGGTTAAAGGAGGTTTACAGGAGTTTGGGAGGCGGCCTGCATGGGCTGGACCACTGACTATAACAGGCCAGCTGATTGGTTGAGACCACATCTCAAAGATAATTGAAGTGAGGAGAGCTTGAGTGTGGCATGAGGCCCTAAGTACAACCCCAGTATGGCCCTCAAAAACATTTCAGACAAGCCCATTTAAATATATACTGTTTTTGTATTTTTCTGTGTAGTTTGTACTGAGGAATCAAACCCAGGGCTTCATGCGTGCTAGGCAAGCACCCTACCACTAAGTCACATTCCCAGCCAAGTCTCCTTATTTAAATTAAGGCAAATATCTGTACCCCAAAGATAGCTGGAGATGTGCCCAAGCTGTCTTTCACCCCATGGCCACCATGGAAGAATTGACCTTTACATGCCCCTCACCGTGTCCCTTCATTTGGAGTGGAGCTCTTGGGGTTTGGATCTGGGGTGTAAAACACTGTTTTCCAGAGGACAGCTAGACCAAACCAATCAATGGGTGGGTGGGTGGATTGGTAGTGATAGGCTCCCATCTTAGTAGCCAAGGTAGTGTGGCTGTGCCGCCTTATTTACACTGCTTATATAGATGCATGAGGGGAGATCATCACATAAGTAGATACTATGATTGTAGCACCCAACATTCAACAGTTGGTACTTCGTGTAACAACCTCCCTGCTCATGATGCAGGGGGTGAATATCTGCTTTGATCCCTCCCATCCTGCCACCTGTCCCGAGCTCTGGGGGCAGTGAGCAGTGTCAGTGTCTGTCTATGTCTCAGGAAACCCACATTCCTAACGCTACCTCCCTAGTGGCTGGAATTGCAGAATTACAAGATATGTACATATATACATATATATATATACATATATACATATGTATGTATATATATATGCATATACATATATGTATATGTACATGTATATATATATATATATGTGTGTGTGTGTGTGTGTGTGTGTGTGTGTGTGTGTGTGTGTGTAAGTATTTGAGCTGCAGTTTGTGGGAACAGCCAAGACCAGTTACTGGATGATGGAAGAGTTGTGCTGGGGGCAGGGCACCTATGGCACCTTCTTTGTCCTGTGGCCTTAAATTCCCAGGGGCTGAGGCCCCTACTAGGCTGTCACTTGGAGCCACTGCTGGTCTCCTTCCCATAGGGATTCTGCAGAATATTGTGCCCGTGTGTATGTGTGTAGGGATGGCATTCATGCTATGGTCTC
The DNA here is from genome assembly GCF_024711535.1 of Dipodomys merriami. Lineage (NCBI taxonomy): Eukaryota > Metazoa > Chordata > Mammalia > Rodentia > Heteromyidae > Dipodomys > Dipodomys merriami. The sequence goes on from NW_027203192.1 coordinate 81,883, forward strand.
CTGCCACTCATTTATGCTCCTCTGGAGCCTCCTTTACCAGTGTGGAGGATAGACAGCGAGAAATCTTTGAAATCAGAGGCACTTGGACTAATGGCATAATTGCTCTGTGAAACCATTTGCCAAGAAATTATAGACTATTGTTAGGTTGATCTAGCTTCTTGTTTTATCCCTGCTAAATAATGAGGCTTTGCTTGGAGTGATGGGTGGAGCAATCATACACACACACAGTTAGACAGAACAGAGGTCCCCTCTTTGCCACCTTTTTCTTTTCTACCTTCTTTAATGCAATAGCAGAGATGAAAGAGCACCCCCACCACCACCCAGCCCCAAGCCAGCAGGTGAGTGAACAGGCCCGTGGGGACCTTTGTGTTCTTACCCCTGCTAAGGGACATTTTTGGTATTAAAATGCACTTTCAAGAAACAGCAGCTGGAGAATTTGCTGAGACTGGCAGTTCCTGTAAGGATAGAAGGTCCTTGAGGCCCCGAGGTTAGAGTAATGAAACCCAGGAGTTTTCTATGTCGCTTTTTTGAGCCTCTCCCTCCCCCACCAGTGGACTTCCTTCTTCCTCTGCTCCTCCTCCTTCTATGCCCTGAGATCCTGTCTTTCATGTGCTCGCTGCTCACAGCAAGCTAATGCAGATACATAGTACAGTATTCACTTTTAAAACATGAATAATAGAGCTCCATTAGGATAAATGAGCTCTGTGGAAAACCAGAGCATGCATTTCGGTGTCTGCTTAGCGCATCCATTGTGTCCGGATGGGGTCCTTGGAGCCACTGCCCAGGGAGAAGGGGTGAGCTCTGCCCAGAAGAAACTCCATGTGCAGGGGTTGGCGATGGGAACCAGAGGCACACAGGGGGGCTGGGACTGGGGTGGAATTGGTGGTCAGAGCCCATGGCTGCAAACAGCCATCAGAGAAGATGGTCACCTGTTGGGGAATCAGAAGTGCTTTGGCTATGGCAGTGGGTTGGGACTTGGGAGAGTGTGGCCATGTTGTGACAGTGGGTATAGAGTCTGGAGCACCGTGGCCATGGCAGTGGGTAGGGATCATCCTTCACAATGACCAGCAGGGCCCTGGCTCCCCACATCCGAAGAGTGAGGTGCAGCTGCTTGTCATCTGACCCCTTTTGAGACCATGGACCATCACCTGACCTCTCCTAAGACCACGAAATATCTGTCCACTTCTGAAGACACCGCTGGCCAGCTCTGAATGCACTGGTGACCAGGCCCTGCTTCCCCTCTTCTCACTTCCTCTCCTCCCACCCTCATCCTTCCTGTTGAACCTAAAGCAAACATCTGTCTCCAAAGATGGCCGAAGAAATACAGAAGAGCTGTCGTTATCTATTAACTGTAACAGACCCCCTTCTCTGTCCTTTGCTACACATCTTTATTTGGCTCAGATGAGCAAGTGGCCCAATGGAATGTGGGGCTTCTGGTGCTGTGGCTTGGGGTCCCTGGCTCTGATTTAAGCACTGTGTGACCTTGGGAGATCCAGGGTCTACAATGACCTTCACACTTTATCCTTTCTCCTTCCTGGGAGCCAGCGCTCCACGGAGCTGCTTGCTGATGATGCTAGAATGGGCCCAGCCTGTCTCATTGCTTATGGTGACCCATTCTGAGGGAAGGGGCCGGGGCTGTGCTTGATAGCACTCACTGAAAATCCTAGCACTTGCATGGCTGAGGCAGGAAGATCAAGAGTTCTAGGACAGTCTGGGCTACTTACAAAAGTCTGAAAGGTCCTTCTTATGTCAGGGAGTCAGCTGAGCCTGCCTCTGGTCTGAACTATACAGGATCCCTCAGGCACTGGAGCTTTCCTCCTCTTCCTGCTCCTCCTCCTCGCCTCCCATCTTCTGCTCTTTCTCCTCTTCATCTTCTTCCTCCTCCTTCTTCATGCCAATCCCGGTGCTTGAACTCAAGGCCTGGGTGCTGCCCCTTAGTTATTTATTTATTTTTTTCATTTGGTCAAGGATAATGCTCTACCACTTCAGGCACAGTTCTACTTTCAGCTTTTTGGTGGTTAATTAAAGATAAATGTCTCATGGACTTTCCTGCCTGGGCTAGCTTCAAACCATGATCCTCATATTTCAGCCTCCTGAGTAGCTGGAATTACAGGTGTGAGTCACAGATGCACTGGCTGTGGTTTGACATCTTAATGGAGTTGGTGGAAGAGTACTAACTACTTTTTTTTCTGATTTCTGAGTTTGACACTTTTATTACTTACTAAAAATGATACGATTTCCTTGTCTGAGCACTTCTCCTGCTTCAGGGGGTCTATTTGCATTTGTAAAGTTTCAGAGTCCTTGTCAGTTTTCTTCCATTTGGAAATAGGTGCTAGGACCATTGTTGCCCTATGTATGTCCCACATGAAGCCTCAGCTCTGAATTATGATTCAACAGCTCCATAAGGAGTAGAAACAATTTATAATGATGAGATTTATCATGGAAATATATGGCCACAACTTGTTAATGATAAGATTTATTGCAGTAAAATTTATCTGCTCAGTGTCTTTTTTTAGTAAGACCAGGGAGATTGCACAACTCTTAATCCCTTCTCAGGAAATCAAGCTGTCCCCTATCCTCAGTGAGGAGCCCAGGGGAGATGTCCAGGAAGAACATATATCGATCAAGACTTTCCAAGGGTACCATAAATTATTGTTATTATTATATTTTGGTGGTACTAGGATTTAAACTCAGGGCCTCGCCTGCTAGGCAGATGCTCTACTTGAGCCCTGTTCCAGTTCTTACTTCTTAGGTTAAGGATGTTTGCTTTTGAAATAGGGTCTCATGTTACCAGAGCTGGTTTGAACCTCCTGTTTGTATGATACTCCCACATGCATACCTGCCACTAAAACCTGCTTATTGATTGAAATTGTGTGGGAGTGTGTGTGTCTGAGCTAGCTTCAAATTGTGAGCCTCCTGATCCCTGTCTTTCAAGGAGGAGCTAGATCCCACCCAGCTGTGATGTCCTTGATTGCTGAACCCATTGGTAGAGCCAGAGCCCTCACAATCCAATCACTTATCAAGGCCCCACCTCCTGACAGTTCATTCAGCTATGATGTCATTGGTGGATGAGCCCACTGGTGGAGTCAGAACCTCTATGACCCAATCACCTCTCTCTTGTCTCCAGATGGCAGCAAGCTTTCAACCCAGGAGCCTTTGGACCATATTCATGATTCCCAGGTGAAGAAGATGACATAAAGGGATAGCAGGGATGGCTGGTTGCAGTCCTAATGGACCAGTTGATCAAATCAAGAGGACAGCAGAGATGGTGACTCAGAACTCTAAACCTAAAGAGTGAAAATACCTATCCTGGAACCATCCACTAACAGATTTTGTCTGAGTGAGAAGTTAATGTCTGCAGTGACTAGCTGCTTTTATTGGGGATAGAATCATGTATTTGGGGCTGTCAGGGAGGTGGGGAGACCTATGGAAGATGAGGCACAGAAAACATGCCACTTGCACATTGCAAAGTTTGGGCTAATGGCTCCTCTTTCTCCTCTCATTGAGAGTCAGCTGTTGGATAGTAGGCTGGGGAAGAAATATTCAGTGTCATCAAAAAGCCAGAAAATCTCCAAGCCAAAGCATTTCGATGCACTTCCAAATCTCCTCAATCAAGCTGGTTATTTTTCTTCCAATAACTATTAGCAGGTGTTTGGCTGTATCCATTAAAAGCCATTTCGTGTTCTCTTGACAAAGGAGTTTTTTTATTTAGTGCTGTAAGCTCAATAATACAGCATCTCATGAGAACTATTAAAATGGGAAATGTCTGCTGGGCTGACAATTGTTCTATGGATACCTACCGAATACTACATTGAGGACAGCCAAATGGACCAATAGCTCTTATGGAAAAGGCTTAGCAGGGGGCCCTGGCTTTGCCGCAGCTTCTGTGCTGGTCTTGGGGGATGTATTTGGAAGAGTCCTCCATAGATCCCTGGCAGTCCTCCATCTCAAGTGGGGTGGAACATGGCTTTGGCTGCCTGAGCTGCTCAAACTCATGTTTTCCAGTGTGGTGGAGAGCTGTGTAGACTAAACTCCTCTCCTTGCCTTCTCAGGCAGGCCTAGAGCAGTTTCACTCTGGACTGCAGTGCCTGGGACTCCAGAACTGCAGACCCTCTGCCCCCTTACTTCCCACCAGTCTTTCATTGACTTGGCTCTGAATCTATAGGTTTTGTCTCCTGATTCTTAATTGTCCCTAGGACTTTTCCTCCACTTCTGTCTACTGAACACCATTTTGTGTAAATCCTCTTCTCCATCCTCTTCATCACCACCCCCGCATCTCCCCCTCCTCTCCCATTGATAGGGCTTGAAAAGTCCTAGTCCTGATTGGTCAACTTGACTGGATGGAGAGACTTGGGGTAGACTGGGGAGGCTCACTTCTGCCCATGTCCATGATGTATTTTGAAATGATACAATAACATCAGGGTGATGATTGTGGATGGATTCATCAGATCATGATGTGATCAGTGAATCTGATTACGGATGGATTCAGGATTTGATTAGACCCTTGGAAGCTGGTGGAAATAATGGGGTCTGGGTGGAGGAAGTGGGTGCCTGGGAATGTCTCCTTGGGAATTGTATCTTGCCTGGCCACTTCCTGTTACTGCTTCTCCTCACTTCCTGTCTACCAAGACATAATGTCCTCCCCCCCCAGCTGCCATGATGTTTGGGACCCTGGTGCTGAGCAACCAGGGATGGAGCCCTCTGAAGTTGTGAGCGGGAGATACCATTCTTTCTTCAATGTGTTTATCTCAGGGATAATCACAAAGACAAGAAAAATATCAAATATCAAATATACACACTGATAACTCCCTGTGAAGAACTTACGTTTCACCTTTTTTTTGATCGGTCATGGGGCTTGAACTCTGGGCTTGGGTGCTGTCCCTGCACTCTTCAGCTCAAGGCAAGTGCTCTACTACTTGAGCCACAGCTCCCCTTTTGGTTTTCTAGTGGTTTATTGGAGATAAGTGTATCACAGACTTTCCTGCCTGGGCTGGCTTTGAACCTAGATCCTCAGATCTCAGCCTCCTAAGTAACTAGGATTACAGGTGAGAGCCACCGGCACCTGGCTTGACCATTTTCATTCCACCCAGTGTAGAGTTCAGAGGCCATGATCCTCCTATCTATGCTTCCTCCATAGCTGGTATTATATCTATCCATCATCATGCTCAGCTTGTCAGTTGAAATGTGATTTTAAGTTTTTGCCCTGGTTTGGCCTCAAACCACACTCCTTGATCTCTGCCTCCTTAGTAGTTGAGATTGTAAGTGTGAACCACTGTGCTTTTCTTTTTCTTCTTCCTTTTCCTGGTACATAGCCCAGGCTGGTCTCAAACTTACTGACTTCCTGCTTCAGCCTCTTCATCGCTGTGATTATAGGGCTGCACTTCCGTGCCTGGCTGACTGTAGTTTTCTTTGGGGTGCTTACTAGCACTTAGACAATATTAATGACGATTAATCGTGTTGTAAATAGGTGTTTAAAATAAATTAAAAAGGTGAAAACAGGGATTCGGGAAAGCTACAGTGGGTTAGTAACTGAGGCGTTCCACGGTGAGCCCCTCCAAGATTATTTCAGCAGCAAGAAGGAAACATTTTGTCACAAACAAAATCAATCTGTAATCAGAAGACAATTTGCAATCAGCTTTGCAAGTGAAATTGCATTTTCTTATGGTCTGAGGGTGTTTTGGGAACTGCATGAGTGAGCCGATAAGTGAGTACTGGATTGGAAGGTGAGGGTGAGGGCTGGTTTCACCAGCCAGGTGTTCAGGGAAGGAGGGGGTGCTTCCCCCGTAGCGATTCTTTAGAAGGAGCCACACATGGACTCTGCTGACAGTAGAAATGCCTGGAGCCTGGCAAGTGCACTGGTAACACGCTCTGCAGGATGTGTATGTCTCCTCAAAATTCACTCCACCTCCTGCCCCACTGCCTTGGTGATTCTGTGTATTTAAATTGTTGTGGGAGCCCTGGGGTTTGAACTCAGGGGCTCATGCGTGCTATGTAGGTGCTCTGCCACTTGAGTCAAAACCCTGGTTCTGTTTGCTTTCTTATTTTTAACTGTATTTCATGGCCTTGCTCTTTCCTTTCTGAACTGTGATCCTCCTGTTTATACTTTCTGTGTAGCTGGAATGACAGACAGGAGCCTCCATGTCTGGCTTATTGACTGAGATAGGGGGGTCTCATGAGATTTTTTTGGCTTCCATCAAACTGTGATCCTCCTACACTAGCCCCCAAAGCAGCTGGTATTACAAGTGTGAGCTCCCATTCCAGCTGGGTATAACTCTGTATGGGCAGTAACAAATGCTTCCCATGTTTCCCACTTAGGTTTATCTCGAAACTAAAATGAGGGTGACATGGGGTTTGGGCAGGTGACCAGCCAGTCACACAATTACACACATTCTCTAAAGAAACCACAGATTGCCAAGTTACCAATTACTTAAAAAACAAAACCAAAAACCTCCTGACCATAAAGACTGAATTCAGAAAGGACTTAGTGTATTTCAAGCAGTGGCTTAAAAAAATCTAGCAATAAAATGGAACACAAATCAAAAAGAGGATGACAGGCTCCCATCTTCCCTCTTGTGATGTGCAGAATGTGGGTACTAAAGCCTCGGAAGCTTCCAGAGCTAGTTTTCAGGGACAGCTCTGCTTTGGCCAGCTGGCTCTTTTCATGCATTATGCAGTGTTTTCCCTTTCCCCATTCTTGTCTTAAATACTTATGAAACTTGTTTAGACTGCGCTGATCCAAGAAATAAAATAGAATTATCTGAGCAGAGGTAATGCAAGGGGACAGCACCGTGATTTAGGAAGCCAACTTGGAGGTGTGTGTTAGAAAATGAGGGAATTAATTTGCTGAGTTCCTGGTGATGCACTGCTGTGGCCCTCACAGTATTCTGCAAGTAAACAGGACAGGGTTTCATGCTCATCCTCCTCGTGCCTGCTTGGGGCTCAGATTTTGTTGGATGGAACTGGGTTCAAGGTTATGCATGACTGGTTATGAATGGGCTCTGGCTAATTTGTTTCTTTCACTCATGGGTACGGCTGCTTTGACAGTACTGAGTTTATCTTCTACCCCAAATCAGTAAATGTGGACTTCTTCCAGAACATTCTCAAGATTCCTACCTTGGATATGGACTTCTTCTAGAACTTTCTGACAATTCCATCCTTGGGAGTCGATTTTGGTATCTGTTGTCTATGACAGTTTCTCACCTCTTTCAGAATGAGTGGAGGGAAAAGTTTGGAGGGTCACAACATGGAGGGGATTAAGGAGATGGAGATGTGGATTAATGACAGTTTGGTAATTACTCATCCTGTGTGTGTATTGGCTTATGTACAGTACCCCACACATAAGTACAAATATTGTATGTTCACTAAGAAGAAAAAAAGCAGTCAGGTGCAGTGATACATGCCTGCAATCCCAGTACTTGGGAGAAAAGGTGGGAGAATTTTCAATTTGATTAAGGGAAGTTCAAGTAGTAGAGGCTAACTTTGAGCAGAAGAGCTTAGGGACAGAACCCAGGCCCAGAAATTCTAACCCATGACCGACAAATGGTTAGCACTCTACTACTTGATCCACAGCATCACTTCCGGTTTTCTCACCAGAAAATTGGAGATAAGAATCTCACAGACTTTCTTACTCAGGCTGGCTTTGAACCATGATAATCAGATCTCAGCCTCCTCAGTAGCTAGGCTTACAGGCATGAGCCACTGGCACCTGGCTGCACATGTGTTTTGAACCCCTAAACCAGAGCTCAGCCTCTGTCCTCCTGGTTCCGTGGAGTCTCATGGACTTTCCTGCCCAGGCTGGCTTTGGGCCATGATACTGAGATCTCAGCCTCTTGAGTAGCTGGAGTTACAGGTGTGAGCCACTGATGCCCAGCTAGTCTGGGGGGGTGTTGTATTCCTGGTTCAGGAGGTTAAGAGGACCTCCCCCTATGGCCTCCCATGACCCAGGCACCCCAGGGTTCCTTTGTGTCTGCTTCCCTTCTGCCTGGGAGGAAGGTGAGCAGCTTTTCTCTGCCAAGACTGGAATGTGAAGATCTTGGGCCTGGCGGGCTCTGCCATGGCTGCAGACACTGCTCAGCCCCGGACTATGGCCATGGACACTGCAGTAGACAGCACCACAGCATGCAAATGCAGATAACAAGGCCTTACCTGTGAGGGTGGGCAGAGCACCGCACTGACAGGCTGAGTCCAGATGCCCGGCTCTGCCATGTCTGTCCCTGGGACTACATGGTCCGTTCTTGTCCTGGTCCCTAGACAAGAAGAGACATGCTGATGGGGAGCCATTCAGCCAGGCAGCGGATGGTGGTTGTTTGAGTGTGGATGCTGAGGACACAGGCAGTGACCAGAATTTGACTAAACCCCGAGATCATGGACAGAGGGGATGGTGATCAACCTCCTCCCTCAGGGTGGGAGAGGGGCCTGTGGGAACTCTCTAAGGGAATGGGGCCAAGTGAGCTGACTCTCAGCTGTGGTCTGGGTCTAGAAGATTCTCCAAAGGCTCACACATAGAAAGATTGGTCCTCAGTATGGGAGCAATATCTAGTATAGGTATGAGTCAAGCGGAAAAGGCCAGATAATGTGATGTTAGGAAAATGAACCCTTAAATATGTATTTTAATGTTTTCGTTTCTTTCATGCATGTGTTTTTAACGCATTTATAAGATTATTTCTTTGTTGCTTTGTATGTCCCTCCCCCACAGTGTAATCCCTGCTTTCACTATATTTGATGTCAGTATAACATGTGGAGGAGATGGGGACAAACAAGTCGTTTAAGGATTCAGGTGGACCTGTTGCAACAATGAGAAGTACAAAATGTCATGTCAAAACCAGCTTTACAATGTCGGTGTGTGTGGGGGGGGTATAATTGGGTGGGGGGAGGGGGGAGGCTTGGAAGGTAGGTGAAGGGTAAACAAAGGAGGAGGCTGCAATGCTTGGTAAGAAATGTATGCATTATCCTGCCCATGTAATTGTAGCCCCTCTGTACAGTATGTTCTCAAATAAAAGAAAATAAAATTAAAAAAAAAAGAACATGATTTAATATTTAAGCATCTCCAGGAGGAGTGGATTTTGGGACTCTTCTCTCTCTCTCTCTCTCTCTCTCTCTCTCTCTCTCTCTCTCTCTCTCTCTCTCTCTCTCTCTCTCTCTCTCTCTCTCTCTCTCTCTCTGTCTCTGTCTCTGTCTGTCTCTCTCTCTCTGTCTGTCTCTCTCTCTGTCTCTCTCTCTGTCTCTCTCTCTGTCTCTCTCTCTCTCTCTCTCTCTCTCTCTCTCTCTCTCTCTCTCTCCCTCCCTCCCTCTTTCTCTCCTAGCTGCCATGAGGTAAGAAGGTAAGAAGTCTTCTCTGCTACAGGTAAACCCACAGCAATGGGACTGCTGCCCTTAAATGGAAACCTATGTGGCAGTGAACCAAACTAAACCTTCTCTCGTGGTGAGTGATCCCACGCTGGGTTCTGGTCACAGTGCTGGGGAGCCGGTGCATGCAGCCCTACACTGGACATCCAGCCCCAGAGCTTCTCCAGAGTCCCTACTGGCTCAGAGCCCCAGGGGTCAGAAACCACGAATGGACTAGGATGGAGCAAAGGGTCAGAGCCCCTGCCAACCCAGTGTTCCCTCCCCATCCCCTGCATCTCCCTGAAGGTGTCTCCTGTTGTGCTTGTGGGTTTGGGGAGGCCCAGTGTGGTGCTGTTATTTGAGAGTTAATGTCTTTACCTTGGAAGGAATAAAAAAAACCAAACATATGTTGACAAAAAATTTGTTCTGCTCTTTAGGCGGTAGGCACCGATTCCTCGCCAATTAGCAGCATCTAGTTCTAGTGGAAGATGGGTCCCTGGTGGCGTTGGCAGCCACCCTGGATGCGATGGTGAGAAGCTCCTGATGGCCCATCTATGCTGTCTGCCCTTCCAAAAACCCATCCCTCCCTCCTTCCCTTCTGCAGCCCTCCCCTCCCACCAGCCTGCCTGCCTTCCTTGCTTTAAAAATTATGTTTAAATGCTCAGCACTGAGAAGTGGCAGCTATCTCCTGCCAGAGCCTGCCGGCAACAACAGGGAATCCTGAATTAGGAGGTGAGGATGAGGAAAAATAAAGACATAAGACAAAGGATGGGGTTGGGAGGTCTACAGCTTTAGACTGCAGCCCCATTTATTTTTAACTTTATTATATACTATTAGAAGTAAAGAGGTAACATAAGGTTACCAAAGTCTAGAAAAACAAAGAAAATTTCAGTAAAAACAGAGTGCAGTAAAAAAAAAAAAAAAGAAAAGGTCAACTGGTAGACAGTAAAACAAACTCTGCAGGCATAACAAAGAAATCCCAGGCACCTGGTGTTTTTTAAGTAAGCCAGTTTCTTGTGCATGCCCCACATTGAGCATTTGGGTCAAGATGACCTTTAAACTTCACTGTCCACTCCCAACAATCTCCAGCTCTTTCTTTCTTTCCTCCTCCTCCTCCTCCTCCTCCTCCTCCTCCTCCTCCTCCTCCTCCTCCTCCTCCTCCTCCTCCTCCTCCTCCTCCTCCTCCTCCTCCTCCTCCTGCTTCTTCTTCTTCTTCTTCTTCTTCGTTTATTTATTTTTTTAACATTTTTTATTTTTTTTTTGCTGGTTTGATATCCCTTTTATTGACTCATGTATTGTGTGGACAGAAGTTTTGGGTGTTTGGGGAGTTACAGGGATCCTGCTTGAAAGGATCCTTCATGCCCATCCCAGGAGACCACCCAAAGGCAAGCAGGCACAAGAGAAAGATTACTACAAGGTGTATTAGAGAAGCCTATTTCCCCGAAGAGGGCACACATGGCATCCGTCCCTATTCAGGTAGCAGGAGGGTCTGGGAGCAGGAAGTGAGGTGGGTATTTGCTCAGGTGTGTCTGGGTGGAGAGAGGGGGTGGCCAGCTGCAGGGTGGGAACTCCAGGGCAGACAGTAGGTCAGGGCTGGGTGGAGCTGAGGACCAAAAGTGGGCATAAAGCTAACTTCACTTGGCAGCTGGTTTGAGGCTCAGCTTTCCAATACGGCTTCTTGCATTGGTCTGACACTAGTGTTGATTGCTGGCTGGCTAATCTAATTTTGTTCACTTGGTGGAAGACTTCTCACCAGGAAGAGGGGGGTAAACTGCAATGCACAAATACCTTTCAAGCTTCTGTTTATATTTGCTGATGGCCCAATAGCCAGAGCAAAGTGCATGTGCAAAGGGCAGAGTGCGTGTGGGAGGGTGTGCAGGGAGTGAATTCAGGAAGTGAGATTCCCTAGCCAGCTGTGAAAGGAATCATCAAACAAGTTGTTGAAACATCTCCAAAAATCTGAGTGGCTTCCTCCAACTAAGGACTCTTCTTATTTTTGTCAGTCATGGGGCTTGAACTCAGGGCCTAAACACTTCCTCTGAGAATTTTTTGCTCAGAGCGAGCGCTTTACCATGGTAAGCCACAGCTCTACTTCCAATTTTTAGGTGGTTCATTGGATATAAGTCTCATGGACTTTCCTGCTTAGGTTGGGTTTGAGATCGTTAGATCTCAGCCTCCTGAGTAACTGCGATTACAGGCATGAGCTACTGACAACCAGCTTGAGGATTATTTCTTGCCTAACACAATTCCAAGCTGAGGAAACTCAGCAGGAATTCTCTTATTCAGTTGCTCTGCCATGGGCTAAGAACTTCAAAGCCCATGGCCTGGTATCAGTGTCCACCCTTTCTGGAACCATGGGCCCCAGGAATTCTCCACTGCTCAGTACAACACTGGGAAAAGCAGAGGATGGAGGACTAAGGAAATGTTTTAGAGATCAAGTGTGGAAATGTTGTATGGCAGCTCTAGCTGTTGCCAGGTCAGAGCGGCTGGAAGGTTCTAGAAAGAATTCAAGGATAAATGGAGAGGAGACACGAGTGGGAACAGGCTTACTAATACAAAGTGAAGGCAAAGGGCGAAGGCGGCAGAATAAAGGACTAATGGCCTTGAGGGTCCAAGGACCCTCGATCTTTTCGGGGAGCTTAGAGGTGGTCATGTCTGGAAACCTATGTCCATAACTTCAGGCCTGTGCAGCACCAACACCGGCATGTTGGGCAGGACTTGATGGTCAGACTAGGACTGTCCCCTTCCAAAACTGTGGGGATGGCAAGTCAGCAAGACCTCGTTGTATGTCACGACTCATTCTATGAAGGGCAGCAGGTCAAGATGTGACTTTTTCTTTCTTTCTTTTTTTTTTTGGGCTATTGCTGGGGTTTTGAACTCGGGGGCCTTCCCTTCTAGGCAGTGCTTTACCAGTTGAGCCATTCCCTCCATGGTTTTTTTGCTTTCTTTTCTAGATTGCATCTCTTGTTTTTGCTTACAGCTGGACTCAGAGCAAGATCTTCCCTCCTGTGATTGCTGAGGAGCTGGAATGCAGTTAACTTTGCCTTATTGGTTGAGATGGGGAATCTTCTTGTTTGCTACACTGGCCTTGAATTTAAACCCTCCTGATCCCTACCTCCCTTGAGAGCTTGTTTGATGGGTTGTTCTAATGTAATTCGTAACCCTCTGACATTCTGCCAAGCTTTTAGAAACTGACTAAGATGTTGGAAATTAAACAAGTTCTACCTGAATTCCAATTGTTGTAGGTGTTACAGGTGTTCTGTGGTCTGTTTTGCTTTATGGAAGGATGTGAATATTTTCTGGGGCTTACTTCCTGATTTCTTATAAAGTTTTTAATTCATCTTCAGGAAGTTAGAGTGGTTTAGCCTGAAAGCTAGTGACTCCTGTTAGCCATAGCCAGAATACAGGACTGATTTCCATTTGTCCAGACTGCCTCTGGTATAGATGGGGAGCTGGAGTAGTATGAGGGAGGTTGTTTGAGGGTAGACCATTCTTAATCCTGGGTCCACCCCCTGTCTGTGGACTGGCTCAGGGTCCATCACTCCCACGTGTCTGTGCTGGCAGCGAAAACGTTGATGGGTTAGTCAGGGAATCTGAGCGACAGTGTTCCACGTGGCACCAGCCGAGCACCTAACAGGGACCTCCAGCGATCATTGAGCCCAAGCCTGGTCCTAGCCGCACGCTACCAATGCACTGATGTCACAGTCTTCTTCTTCTTTTAATTTAAAGTTTTTATTTTGTAGAGAGATTCCCAGTGCATTGTTTATTTTTCTTGCCCTTTTCCATATTTTATGAGGGAAGAGTGCCATGGCAGTAACAGCTGTGATTCATTGAACCTTTATGTTGTCTGGCTCTGTATGCAGCACCGTGTTGCAGGGTCTTCATGATCAAAACAGACCGGGGGGAGGGGGGAGCGGGATTGTCGATGTCAGCACCTCATTTCCACACCTCAGGGGTGGGAACCCCTCCTGGCCAAGGCACCATGGTACATCAGTGTTTGTTGTAGTGGAGACCCCACCCTCCCACTTTGTCTGTCAGATGGATGAGATCTGAAATTCATGTTGGCCCAGCACTGGTGCCTCACATCTGTAATCCCGGCTACTACAGAAGGCTGAGATCATGGTTCAAAGCCAGTATAGGTAGGAAACTCCTCAAGACATTTGTCTCCATGGAGCCAACCAAAAGCCAGAAGTGGAGCTGTGAAAGTGAATGAAAATGCTTTGGGACAGCGCCCAGCCCTGAGTTCAAGCCCCAGGACCGGCACAAAGGAAAACAAACAAAATTCCCATTGCACAGAGGACTGTTTTATCAGTGACACCTTGTGGGAAGTGCTGTCTCCTCCTGCTTTTGAGTGAAATCGGGGTCCTGTGAGACAGGTGGGCCCTGTACATCACTAAGCTCTGCTGCCAGGGGCCCAGGCGTGGCTGCTAGGGATGAGGTAGGCCTGCAACCACAGGGGACAGAGGAGCTGCTTCCGCCTGGATCCAGAATTTTCCTAGACTCACAGGCTCTCCTTTCTCCTTCAGGTAGAGGAGGGTCACCTCCCAGACTTGTGGAATTTTCTATTTGTCGTCCTGAGCAATCCTTGCCTGCTGCTTCCTGTTGTGGACATTTTCAGATGGCAGTGGGAGAGCCACACAGCCTGTGATCATGACTCCATTCACTGGGACGGAGCAGGCCTGGGCTTCTTGGAGAATGAAGAATTCAGAGATGGTGCCTTCTGACTCTATCAGAGGTTCAGGTTGACAAATGGAGACGTGGCATTTTGTGGTCTTTTGTTTTCGGCAATGGTGGGTAAAATCTGCACCGGCAGCAGCTGACAGCTGACAGCATCCCAGTGTTGGCCCTTCGCCCCTCAATTTCATATCCTCCACTCGAAGCCACATAGCTCTTCCCTAAGCTAAATAATGAGACACACAGCTCTCCCAAGAAGACAGGGCTGTGTGCAAACATTCGCCTGGGTGATTGTGCACACTTGTGTGAGGGAGAAGTTTCCACCAATCAGAACAGATGCATCTCAACTAATGACTGACCTTAGAGCTTTTTCATTTCTCCTAGGGATCTGGAACACAATGGAAGCATCTCGAGTTGACTGGGCTCACTGTGCCATGATTTCACATAAACACAGAGACTGAGTGTGTCCTGGGGTCTTGGAATTGAGCAGATGTGGGTGAGCCTGCATCCCACCTTGCCATCTGACTCCTGCATCAACCTCAGGATGCAGCTTCCATCTTTGGACACTTTCTTTTGGCCTCCCAGAGGCTTCTTGGTTTGAACATTATGGGTCAAGACTAGCTCAGGCAAACAAAAAGTTTGTGAGACCTCATTTCAATGAAACAAGACAGGTGTGTAGCACATGCCTATCACCCAGCTACACAGGAGCTGTAGGTGGGAGGATTGCAGTCCGGGCCAGCCCTGCGTATTTAGAAGTGATTAGAACAGTGGGGGCACAGGAAGAAGAAGGTTGGAGGAGTGTGTGGGGGTTGGTTAGCAGGGGGTACCATTGCCAGCTATGGTAGAGAGGGAGAAGGTGGTGAATCTCCTGGAAATTGTAAGTCTGGGATCAGGAGGGAGAGACAGGAGGTGCTCAGGTTCCTGGTCTTTGGGATCCCATACACACATCTCCCTGCCTGTCCCTAGCCAGCAAAGCCAGACCCCATCTTCATCCTGGGGTGCACACACAGCCCGACCCACCCTGGGTGCCAGGACCGAGACAAGGAGAGGTCTCGGGAGACATGGAAAGCCACAACAGAGGACAAGCGAAGGCTCTCTTTGCCCCTTGTTTCTCCTTTGGGAGCCATTTGGAGCCCTCACTGTGCTCATTTTCTTGGCCTGTGATGTGTTCTTAATCACATTAATTCCTCCTCTAAATATAGAGGCCATCTGCTGCCAGCTGGCTTGTGATCACTGATCGCCCACTTAACAATCACTTCCTGCGGCTGCTGGGTTGGGGTGTCCGTGGGGCCAGTGCAAAGCACAGTCCTGGACGTCCGGAGGCCTAGACCTGCAGGCTTCACCCAAGGGCTGAACCAGGGCCTCATTGTGGAGGAAATGTCTGCCTGACTAGCTCATTTGTCTATCTATCTTTATCTATCTATCTATCTATCTATCTATCTATCTATCTATCTATCTATATCTATCTATCTATCTACCTACCTACCTACCTACCTATCTATCAACCTACCTACCTATCTACCTATCTACCTATCTAATGAGTCTATTTTATCTGTCTGCCTGATCTATCTGTCTTCTCTTTCTAATCCATCTATCTGTCTTATCTGTTTGTCTAGCTAATCCACCCTTCTCTCTTTCTTTGTGTTGGTCTTCTGTTAAAGCTCCTTCAAAGAGGGTGCCAGCCTGGTGGGAGGCACCTGTGCACAGATTAAGGGATGCTAATGACACATATCCCCTCCCAGCTGGTCTCTGCCCTCCCAACCGCTGCCTGGTCTATTCCAGCACTCCTATTAAGGACAATTGAGCCCTGCCACTAATTACTTTTAAAGTTCTAGATCTCAATTAGAGAGTTCATTACATTTCACCATCTTGCCCCCATTAAAGACATTTTCATTATTAAGTTGATTTGGCAGAATGGAAGAGCCCTGCTGAGACGGAAGTGTTACTGTCCACAGTGCCTCCTGCCCGCTCTGCAGCCTGCCTGGTTTTAGGGATACCCTTGAAAGCTTTGCTTTGGGACCTCCTCCTCCTCACCCTCCAGTCAGTTAACAAATATTCTTGAGGTCTTGGCTTTGGACTCAGTGCTGGGATGGGCTGGGGACAGTGGAGCCGAGTTAGAGTGTTACCATTGCTCTAAAAAATACTCGTGAGAAGAAAAACTGCAAAGAAGAAAGATGAAGCTAGGCACAGAAGCTCATGCCTGTAATCCAACCTACTCAGGAGGTTGAGATCTGGGGACTCGGTTTGAAGCTGGCCTGGGCAGGAAAGTCTGTGAGACTCCGCTCTCCAATTATCCACCAAAAAGGCAAAGTACTGCTGTGGCTCAAATAACAAAGCACCAGCCTTGAGTGAAAAAATCTCAGGGACAGCAAACACTAGGACTTGTTCATGTGTGCATGCACATGCATACAAGTATGAACATACACCACATACACACAAGAAATAAAATAAAATAGAGACGAGGCTTTTCGGAGGTTTGGGTTGGGTGGCCTGGGCCCACATCTGCGGCCCCACGCAGCCCCACGCAGCCCCACACAGAAGAACTTCTGGTCTCGAACTTCCTCACAGGTCACGGTTCCTTGCCTACTCCACTGGGACCAGTGGAAGTGCCTCTAAATCCTACATCTTTTAAAATTCATTCATTTATTTTACATTAATTTACTTCACTGTTCTTCTAGAGATGATCTACAGTGGGATTCTGATTATGTGAGTCAGGTAACAAGTACATTTCCTTTCCTACAGTGTCTTCCATTCCCTTGCTCTCTCCCGGTCCCTCTCTTCTTTCT